>NC_041385.1:242368806-242375768 GCF_002162155.2 Triticum dicoccoides
GGCGGGCTTCGCGCGGGCGGCGGCGCGCGCGGTCGGGCTTCGCGCGGGCCCGCGATGGGCTCCGCGGGGGGAGGCTGGGTGGCGACGTGGCGGCTGCGGGTTGGCCGGGACGGCAGCGATGATAACGTGGCGGGCCGCGGTTGGCCGGAGTGAGGTGGAGGCGGCGGTGGACGTGTCCGGCCGCCGGGCGGACATGTCCGGCGGCGCGAGGAGGGAGAGGGCTAGGGTTTCATCCGCGAAAATGGAAGGGGAGGGCCTTTATATAGGTAGAGGGAGCTAGGAGAGTCCAAATGGGGTGCGGTTTTCGCCCACACGATCGTGATCGAACGGCCGAGAGCATGGAGGGGGTTAGGATGGGTTTTGGGCCACTTTGAAAGGGGTGTTGGGCTGCAAATAAAAGAGGCTTTTATGGTTAACCGATTAACCGTTGGAGTATCAAACGACCTCCAAATGGCACGAAACTTGACAGGCGGTCTACCGGTGGTGTACCAAGGCCGCTTGGCAAACCTCGGTCCATTCCGAGAACGTTTAACATCCGCACACGGAAAGAGGCAAAAGGGGGACGCCGGAGGACATAGTAGTGCCGGATTGCAAAACGGACAACGGGGAAAACGCTCGGACGCAAGAAACGAACACATATGCCAATGCGATGCACATGATGACATGATATGAAATGCAGATGATGACATGGCAAAGTGCAGCATGCAAGCAAATGACAAGGCAACTACAGCGAATAACTGGCGGACACCTGGCGCAACGAATCCGGGGCGTTACAACACTCCTCCACTAACAAGAGATCTCGTCCCAAGATCTTAGGACCGAGACGGAAGGGAAAACGGGATGAGGTGAAACAAGAACTCAAGAGAGGAAACAAAGAATCAAGAGCACTCGAGAAGAAGAGAGGAACGACGAGAATGACGAGAATCGAAAGCTCACGGAATCAGATAGACTATGAAACCACTCTGGTTAGAACGAGATAAGAAACGAATAAGACTGAAAGAATTTAGGCAGCACTCCGGCTGAAACATGGAGGAATAGAACATGAGCTTGATAGGATGGAATGATACTTGACGAAGACATGACACAAAACCTCCGGAAAGAATTGAAAGAGTTGAATGAAAAGAACGGAGAAGAAGATGGCAACTTGTGTCACGAATGAAACTGAAAGCAACCTTAGAAGAGAGGATTGATCGGAGTTGTTGAGAAACTCAACAACGAAAAGAATAAGCTTATCGTGGACTTATGGAAAACATCTCGAAATTCTGAGGTGATAACCGACCACAAGCGGAAAAGATTGAATAGCTGAGAGGAACGAAGAAATGCAAAACTCCGCTTCAAAAGAACACAGCGAATTAATTGCACTTCGAGATGCAAGAAGAAGGATACTTGAACTCCACCAACAAGATCTTGATGAAGTCTTGAAGAATGAATTAAATCGTGAAGAACCACCATGAAGAACGCCGGTGACAAAAAAAGGATGATGAGATAGAATGAAGGACGAAAGAATAAGATGAGCCTTGCGATGATTTAGATGGAGGTTCCGACAAGATGGTCGAGGAAATTTGAACTCCGGAAAAGAAAAGATGAAAACACTTGGAACTAGAATTTATTCCTCAAGAACAAACTCTAAAGGAAGGGATTACTCGCTTGGATGAAATAAGAATAAGATTTATTGTATGCTTATCCTTCATCAAATTAAATTGATGACGAGTAATGGATTTTGCATACTACTTAATCTTCTTGAAAAGGATTGAGGGGTAACATATCGCAAACTTGAGAAGGTCTTCATGAACCACCGGTAGAATTGGAAAGAACGAATGAATTGATATGATGAGAACGGAAAAGGAATCTTGAACGAACCACCGTAAGAATTTGGAAATGACTGACGAAAGAGGATGAATCACCAGAAATAATTAGAAGAACAAATATGCTTGAGGGGATTTAGATGCAAAAGAACAGGAAGAACTCGAGCTGATTAAAGAACATTTGATCGAAGCGCCGGGATAAATAGAGAACAATAACTAGAATGATGGCCTCCGGTGAAATGAAAAGAAATCAACTCCTGAAATACTTCGGATGGGTAAGAAAAGAATATCTGACGAAAGGAATAATTCGAGAGGATAACAAGAAGCTAGAACCACAAAACTTCCGGAGAACGAGCAAGATTTAGAGGAAAAACTCTTCTTCGGTCTTCAAATGACGATGGAAAACACCACCAAAAATTACTGAGATACTCCGGGAGAATGAGAAGAGCAAAGGTTGAATCGGCAATGACAAGAATTGAAATCGATCTTGAAAAGGCATGTGACTGATGGAATCCATTCTTACGTCACACTTGAAAAGAATTGAGAATAACTCCAGGGAAATTAGAAGAGTCAGGTAAGATCCTGGGAAAAGGCCTGTGGGTTAGGGCCCACTAAAGAGAAAACACCATTGGAAAGGATTGTTGAAGAGATAGATGATGCACCGGAACAATTGAAATATTTGAATGATGTGGCAACCTCGAATTAATTGGAACACAGACGAATCTTCTGAGATGTCTTGAACTCCGGAATGTTTGAATGGCGAGATGCAAACGAGCAAGGAAAACACTTGAGCCAAGGAAAGAATATGATCTACCAAAAACTTGAATTGAATCCACCAAAGAAGAAAAAGAGATGAAGAATGTCAAACGAGATGAGAATTCACCGGTTGAAATAATTGACGAAAGACTGAAGAGGCTCCACACGAATGAAATTGATGCTCGAAACAGACTCCGGCTCCGGGAAGAAAAGGGTGGGAGGGTGGTAAAAAAACAAAGGCAACTTGGAAGGGGAACCAACAAATGACTTCGAGATGAAACACCGGTTGAAATCATTGAGGAAAGAAAACAAAGACTTCGCACGAGTAGGATGGATACTCTATTACAGACTCCGGATTCGAGAAGAAGGGAGGGCGGGTGGGAAAAACAAGGACAACTTCGGGCAGGGAAACAACATCGATCGAAAAGAGCCGAGGATTGATCTCCCAAAGAGAGAGAGGTTCGAATCAGCTTGACGAGGAATGCGCCGGACAAAAGAGGATGGACAACGAACGAAAACTAACCGGGTGATCCTAAAGAAAAATTTGAAGGGGAAGAGGAGTAGTTCAAAACACCTACGACAAGATTCCTTACCAGAGCGACGAAGGGGCAGAGGAGTAAAAAGAATTCCTACTCTCCGATATAACTAGACTCAGAAATCAGTTTTCTTCTAGACTCAACAGCGGCCAAACTACACGATCAATCAAGGGGGCTCCTAGGGTCGGTCGAGGCTCTGATACCAACTTGTCACGCCCAAGATGCGACCCTATCCAAAAGGAACTCGAAGGTCCCACCAAGGATAGAAGCGCATCTTGAAGACGCTTTTGCAAGGTGGATATCATTACATCAACATTACATAATAGATGGGGATACATACAAGAGGCATATAATGCCACACGAATACAACATCATCATACATAAGAGCACCATCCGACTACGGATGAAACACAAACATAAACTCAAACGACATCCACCCTGCTAGCCCAGGCTGCCGACCTGGAACCTATCCCCTGATCGAAGAAGAAGCAGAAGAAGAACTCAAGCAAGCAAGCATCGCTCTCGCATCATGATCATCGCATAACCTGTACCTGCAACTGTTGTTGTAATAGTCTGTGAGCCACGAGGACTCAGCAATCCCATTACCATGGGTATCAAGACTAGCAAAGCTTAAAGGGAAAGGAAGGGGTAAAGTGGTGAGGTTGTAGCACCGACTAAGCATGATATGGTGGCTAACATATGCAAATAAGAGCGAGAAGAGAGCAAATTGAATGGTCGTGAAGCTAGCAATGATCAAGAGGTGATCCTGAACACCTACTTACGTCAAACATAACACAGAAACCATGTTCACTTCCTGGACTCCGCCGAGAAGAGACCATCACGGCTACACACACGGTTGATGCGTTTTAATTTGGATCTGGTGTCAAGTTATCTACAACCGGACATTAACAAATTCCCATCTGCCACATAACCACGGGCACGGCTCTTGAAAGTTTATACCCTGCAGGGGTGTCCCAACTTAGCCCATGATAAGCTCTTGCGATCAACGAAGGATATACCTTCTCCCAGGAATACCCGATCAGTCTCGGAATCCCGGTTTACAAGACATTTCGACAACGGTAAAACAAGACCAGCAAAGTCGCCCGATGCGCCGACAATCCCGATAGGAGCTGCACATATCTCGTTCTCAGGGCAACACCGGATAAGTCAAGCTACGAGTAAAACCAGACCTCGAGTTGCCCCGAGGTGGCCCCGTAGGTTGCTCGGTTCGGACCAACACTTAGAGAAGCACTGGCCCGGGGGGGCTAGAATAAAATGATGACCCTTGGGTTAATTACTCCCAAGGGTAAAACCAAGGTTGGGCCTTGCTGGAGGAGTTTTATTCAAAGCGAACTGTCAAGGGGGTCCCATAAATCACCCGACCACGTAAGGAATGCAAAATCCGGGAACATAACACCGGTATGACGGAAACTAGGGCGGCAAGAGTGGAACAAAACACCAGGCATAAGGCCGAGCCTTCCACCCTTTACCAAGTATATAGATGCATTAATAATATAAGAGATATTGTGATATCCCAACATAACCCTGTCCACCATCGAGCAATCTTCAACTTCACCTGCAACTAACAACGCTATAAGAGGGGCTGAGCAAAGCGGTAACATAGCCAAGCAACGGTTTGCTAGGAAGGTGTCAAAGGTTAGAGGTTCATGGCAATTTGGGAGGCTTGAAGAACAGGTTATAGGAAGCGCAGCATAGCGATAGAACGAAACAACTAGCATAGCAATGATAGTAGTGAGATCCAGGGTAGTGGTCATCTTGCCTGAAATCCCGCAAGGAAGAAGAACGAGTCCATGAAGAAGATGAAGCCACGAAGATGAACCAAGCAGAGACGAACGAATCCTCATGATCGCAACGAAACGGGAACTATCGAGAAGAAGCACACAACATAGTAAACACACCACACATAGCCAAGACATGATGCACAACTAAGCATGATGCATGACAAGACTACATGAAGCTACTCATGGAAAGAGATGATGCATACAAGAGCAACACATCAAAGCAAGTTTAAATGAGGCCGGAAACAACATATAACAATTCCGGTAAGTCCTCATATGCAAATTTAGAAATTGGTCCAGAACTGAATAAACATTAAGTTGAAGTTGTTAAACAGCAAGTTAAGATGCACCAAGATGATCTACACGAGATTCTAGTCAAGTTACATATAAACTTCATTTAGTTCGGAGCTACGGCCTATAAGATATGAGCAAAACAAGTTAAACATGGCATTGATGCAAAATGCATACAAACATCAAGCAAACACCTCAAAACATGGATGCAACATGATAATATGAAACTTCATGCAAAATCAAGCAAGTTTCATATAGAGCACACTCAAAACGGAGCAACGGTCCAACACATACACTTTATACAAGTTTAAAGGACAAGCTGTGCAAAACAGCAACTAGGCATCTTGCAAGCATCAAAACAATATGCTACAGCATCCCAACGTAAGAACAAAAGGCATGGGCATGATGTACAGGTAAATCATGACAAAAGATGAACACTGAGCTATCTCCAGAAACTACTAGAACATGCTCAAACACACATGGCAAGATTGCATATATTAACAGTTTCAGGCTTAGCAGAAATAACATCAGGTTGCAATGTTTAGAAATATGTTACAGGAACTTAACATGGCAAACAAAGGCATGGCATGAATCTACTAATCTCGTATAACAAAATTCCCTTACTGACGATGAGCCAAAAGGGCACAGAAAATATGATGGCACCCATGTAAACATGGCAAATGATATGACAGATTCAAAGATGGCAGGAACAACAATAAGTAGACATGTTGGTGAGCTTGAACCACTCACCACAGAGCAATACATGGCATGGCAAGTCAACCAACAGTAAGAATACATGTTTGTGAAGTTAAGCATGGCAAGAGCAAGTTTATAGCATGCTTGGATCACTAACAACAATCATGGCAACATTGAACTTAATGTTAATCAGGCTGACAACAACATTATTTAGCAAGTTTGGAGCAAGATTACAACAAGCTAAATCAGGATATAAATGCAACCAGAGGCATGCATGGATAGATCATGACATGTATAACAAATCATCCTTAGTGAACATCTCCAAGTTATGCATAGAATGACTTGTAGCAGCAGGTTTACATAGCATCACGAAATAACAGATTCAGCCTAGCAAAACAGCAACAGCAAGTACCCTACTTAACAAGCTTGATGCACTCAGTACAAGACTCAAAAAAGTACATGGATAGCACCCTTGTAAAGATGGCATATCATAGTTCAAAACACATGTAGAGCTCATGTTCATAAAATGCACACATCAAACATCGCAAAAATGACAAATGAGCAAGTTATAACAGTTTCGGCAGATTAACATCACATAGCACTCTTGCGACAATGATTAGGGCATCAATATAAGCTCAAATGAAAATGATGCAATGTGATGAATCGAAGTACGCATTGGGGCGAACAATTTGACATGTTACACGTACGAAACGGAGCAGTATGCAGCAAGTTATGATGCGATGAACATGGCATGATAATGTGACAGATCTGGGGACTTGGTGGATTTTTACCCTTCGAAAAACGGGACGAGGAGGAACCGGAACGGGCGCGGGCGCGTTTGGATGGGAGGATTGGTGGATCTCATCCACCTGCGGGGTTCTTGGCCGGATCTCGCCGGATCCGGACGGAGTTGACGATGGCGCGCCAGCGGCGAGGCGCGGGAACGCGAAAGGCGGCGGCGATCAGCAGGGACAGGCGGGGCGACGCGGTTCCGGCGCGGCGGCGCGGAAGCCGAGGGCGGCGGACTCCGGTAGCAACGGCGAGGTGGGGCTCCGGCGAGCTCATGGGCGCGGCGGAGG
>NC_041385.1:242376173-242404094 GCF_002162155.2 Triticum dicoccoides
CGCGCTGGGCTCCACGGGCCGCGGCCGCGGGGGGAGGCCGGGTGGCGACGTGGCAGCTGCGGGTTGGCCGGGATGGCGGCAACGATGACGTGGCGGGCCGCGATTGGCCGGAGTGAGGTGGAGGCAGCGGTGGACGTGTCCGGCTGCCGGGCGGACATGTCCAGCTGCGCGAGGAGGGAGAGGGCTAGGGTTTCATCCGCGAAAATGGAAGGGGAGGGCCTTTATATAGGTAGAGGGAGTTAGGAGAGTCCAAATGGGGTGCGGTTTTCGCCCACACGTTCGTGATCGAACGACCGAGAGCATGGAGGGGGTTAGGATGGGTTTTGGGCCACTTTGAAGGGGGTGTTGGGCTGCAAATAAAAGAGGCTTTTACAGTTACCCGATTAACCGTTGGAGTATCAAACGACCTCCAAATGGCACGAAACTTGACAGGCGGTCTACCGGTGGTGTACCAAGGCCGCTTGGCAAACCTGGTCCATTCCAAGAACGTTTAACATCCGCACACGGAAAGAGGCAAAAGGGGGACGCCGGAGGACATAGGAGTGCCGGATTGTAAAACGGACAACGAGGAAAACGCTCGGATGCAAGAAATGAACACGTATGCCAATGCGATGCACATGATGACATGATATGAAATGCAGATGATGACATGGCAAAGTGCAACACGCAAGCAAATGACAAGGCAACTACGACGAATAACTGACGGACACCTAGCGCAACGAATCCGGGGCGTTACAACTGCTCTGGAGATCAAGGGACGGGATTGGGCAAACATCATGTGGTGATTTACCCAGGTTCGTGGCTCTCTGGAGAAATAATACCCCTACTCCTGCATGTCTGATGATATATGAAGTGCATATGTAGCAGTACAGAGTTGCTACTGGAGCTGTATCCGGATGAATGCCATATGCTACTAGCCTCATGTATGTGTGTGTGTGGCCGAAGTGAGCAAGCATGCTCTAGTGGCCGAATGAGTGTGGCGTGGATGGATGGATGTCTGAGCATGGCCAAATGAGGCTGGGTGTGTGAGGCCTCCCCTAGGTCACTTTATATATTAGTGCCCAAGGACAAGGGGAGGCCCACACACCCACTACACTATTGAGATGTCATATGATGATGCAGGCTACAGTGCACCACTATTGGAGCGCAGTGAAGTGTAACATGATGCAGGAACAGTGCTGGCTACTCATCTACAGTGCTCCACTTTAGAGTATGATCGTCACGTCAGCGCAGGTCCGACGGGACGTCCTAGTTGACTTGGCCAGATTCCAGCCGGATGGGCTCAACCCGGACGGGGCTCAACCCGGACAACTCAATCCGGATAGGAACAACCCGGCCAAGGAGAACCCGGCTAGGGAGAACCCAGATAGGGAGAACCCGGACAGGGCCAACCCGGATGGGCTCAACCCGGCCAGGGTTAACCCGGACAGCTCAACCCGGCCAGGGTCAACCCGGATAGGTCAACATGGCCAGGGTCCACCTAGACAGGTCAACCCGGCCAGGGTCAACCCGGACAGGTCAACCCAGCCAAGGTCGACCCGACCAGGGTCAACCCAGCCAGGGTCAACCCTGCCAAAGTCAACCCGGCCATATTCCAGCCAGCCAAGTTCCAGCCAGCCAGGGGGCACTCCCCTGGCAATGTTTTGAAGCATCGTTTCGCTGCCTTGGGCATACCCGAGGGTCATCCCCCCGACAGTAGCCTCCGAGCCTCCAGGCAACTTGGAAAAGTTGCGCGGAGGGTCTTAGCGGGTGTCGATGTAGTAGATGGCCTCGAAGATGCCGCTTCCATCCGGCGGCGGGCATGCAATGGGCGCAGCATGTTTCGAGAGGGGGCGCGCAAGCGCGCCCACTTGGTGTAGCCTCCGAGCCTCCAAGCAACTTGCAAAAATCGGGCGGAGGGTCTTCGCTGTTGTTGATGAAGCGGACGATGGTGACGTCGAGGGTGCCGAGCACGGACACGGAGTCCACCGGCTAGAGGGCACGAGGCCCTGCTGGACGCGGACATGGAGTCCGCCGACTGAATGGGGGTGCGCGAGCGCACCCACTGGGTGTAGCCTCCGAGCCTACGCGCAACTTTGGAAAAGTTGGGCGGAGGGTCTTCGCTATTGTTGGAGAAGCCAACGGTGATGTCGAGGGTGCCGGGCGCGAACACGGAGTCCGCCGGCTCGAGGGCACGAGGCCTTGCCAGACGCGGACGCGGAGTCCGCCGGCTGAGCTGGGGTGCTTGAGCGCACCGACTTGGTGTAGCCTCCGAGCCTCCGGGAAACTTGGAAAAGTTGGGCGGAGGGTCTTGCTGTTGATGATGAAGCCTATGGTGGCGGCGGAAACGCCGGTTGCAACTGGCGTCAGGCCTGCAACCCGCTTGTAGCCTCCGAGCCTCCAGGCGAGGAGGGGGTTCCCACAGAGATGATCGTGCAAAATATAAGGTTAGTCTGCGCAGTTATATCAAATATTTGCTTTTCGTGGTGCAAGTTTTATGCAGAGGGTGCCGACTCGGTTTCGTCCGAGCCCCCTTCAGTCTTTTTCATGTCCCCTCTGCTCTTTGGCTTTGTCTCTTGTTAGCTAGACAGCCGGGAGCCGGTCTGTAGCTGTTACGAAGAGTGGCCACGGAGTGGAGCGTATAGTACTTGGACTACAGGAGCAGATTCGACCGAGTAGATACATATAAAGGAAACGACTGGGTTGCCCAAGCCGTCTTCTCCCGAACATTTTTCGCGTGGGGTGACCTCCAGCTTTTGCGCTCGCTTAGCCGGACAACCATGTTGCGGTCTGTGGCTGAGAGTGGGCCTTCGGTACCGTATACGCTACTAAGTCGTCGCCGAGCGGCCAGCCTCTGGGCCGAGACTAGCTGGCTTCGGGAAAACAGTAGTGCAACTGTAAAAAATGCGGAGATGCCCCGAATGTCGATCAGGGTTATCCGGTTTTGCATGTGGTGCAAAAATAAGCGGGTGAAGAGCTCACATTGCTTTGACGCAGACAAGGCGAAGGTTGTCGATGACAGCCGGCGCGGCTTGGCACTCGCGGAGCATGCCGACACACCCACTTCCTTCGAGCCTCTGTGTACTCAAAGGGGGTCCAGCCAGTCGGACCCGACCGGCCAGGCTGCAGAGTGGGATGCAGTCGAGCTGTCTTGGCACATCCGGCCCGGCGTCGAGGCAGGCAGGACTGTCGGTCGGGGAGGAGAGCTAGGTGGAGGAGCGGCCGGTGCCCAGGCACGGTGAGGAGAGCCACGGGAGGCATCAGCATAGTCGGAGTAGCACGCGGACTGGTGGAGGCGTAGCGGCACAGCCAAGCGATGAGGCTGCAGCAACACGCGGCCGTGGGGCTGTAGCAGCGCGCGGAGCAGCCGGACGATGCGGCGTTGCGCGGATGCGGAAGAGCGAGCATGGCCAACGAGGCGACAGCCTCGGGTGCACGAGCGAGGCGGCCCGCAACACAATGGACTCTGAGCGGAGCAGAGGTGGAGATGTGTACGCCCATTATCTGGCTGATGCATGGGCAATATACGAGGAATATCCATGCATTGTACGCGGATTATCTGGCTTGCATCTAGATGATAGGAGTATATGGGTGTTGTATGGCCATTATCTTGCTAGTGTCTGGGATGTGTATGGGCAGCGGCAAGTAGCAGCAGCAGCAGATGGTGGCGAAGCCTGAGAAGAAGAGTGCGAAGCAGGCGACGAGGCAAGCAGCGCTCGCGGGGAAGGTAGCAGCGGACGGAGCAACCTAGAGCCGCGACGGACGGCCAGCACTGTAGCGATGGTGACAAAGAGGGCGAGGCCGACGACGAGGATGCATTGCCAAGTGCGGTCGCCCCGAGGGCGTGTTGATGTCGATCCCCCGAGTGCAACCGGAGAGACGACAGCGACGCCGTGACGACGATGACAACAATGGTCCCGACCGGACCGCGGTTTCAACATCAGCTTGCCCCATGGTGGGCGCCAACTGTCGTGGTTTTCTCGCGGGTGTATTCGTGAGACGACAAATGCCACAGGGTGGCTTGAGGTGAGGGCAAGACTGCTCTGGAGATCAAGGGACCGGATTGGGCAAACAGCACGGGTGATTTACCCAGGTTCGGGGCTCTCCAGAGAGATAATACTCCTACTCCTGTATGTCTAATGATATATGCAGTGCGTACATAACAGTATAGAGTTGCTCCTGGAGTTGTATCCGGATGAATGCCATATGCTACTAGCCTCATGTATGTGTGTGTGTGGCTGAAGTGAGCAAGCATGCTCTAGTGGCCGAATGAGTCTGGCGTGGATGGATGGATGTGTGTGTGGCCAAATGAGGCTGGGTGTGTGAGGTCTCCCCTGGGTCACTTTATATATTAGTGCCCAGGGACAAGGGGTCGCCCACACGCCCACTACACTATTGAGATGTCATATGATGATGCAGGCTACAGTGCACCACTATTGGAGCGCAGTGAAGTGTCACATGATGCAGGAACAGTGCTGGCTGCTCATCTATAGTGCTCCACTATAGAGTATGGCCATCATGTTTGTGCAGGTTCGATGGGACATCCTAGTTGACTTGGCCAGATTCTAGCCGGATGGGCTCAACCTGGACTGGCCTCAACCCGAATGGGGCTCAACCCGGACAGCTCAACCCGAACAGGTAGAACCCGGCCAGGGAGAACCTGGACAGGGAGAACCCGTCCAGGGAAAACCCAGACAGGGAGAACTCGAACAGGGCCAACCCGGATGGGCTCAACCCAGCCAGGGTCAACCCGGACAGGTCAACCCGGCCAAGTTCAACCCAGACAGGTCAACACGGCCAGGGTCAACCCGGCCAGGGTCCACCCGGCTAGGGTCAACCTGACTGATAACCCGCAAGTATACGGAATAGTTGTAGCCTCTTTCGATAAGTAAGAGTGTTGAACCCAATGAGGAGCTAAAGGTAGAAAAATACTCTCTCAAGTCCTATCGGCCACTGATACAACTCTACGCACGCTTGACGTTCGCTTTACCTAGAACAAGTATGAAACTAGAAGTACTTTGTAGGTGTTGTTGGATAGTTTTGCAAGAAAGTAAAGAACACGTAAATAAAAAGTAGGGTACGTTTAGGTAAAGATGCAATAAAGTAAATAAAGCGAGTGTGCAAAAGTGGTCGTAGGAGTTGTGGAATTGTCCCTAAGCAATTGACTACTTTACTAGACTGATAGCAAGTATTATGTGGGAGAGGCCACTGCTAGCATGTCATCCCTGACTTGGAATTCTATGCACTTATGATTGGAACTATTAGCAAGTAGTCCGCAACTACTAACGTTCAATAAGGTAAAACCCAACCATAGGATTAAGATATATTGGTCCCCCTTCAATCCCGTATGCATCAATTTCTATGCTAGGTTGAAGCTTCTGTCACTCTAGCCCTCCAATACATAGTCCTATCAACATACAACTAACCCTATGGTGTGATCCACGCGCGCGCTCATGTGATGGGCACCAAAGGACAACAACATAACCACAAGCAAATTAAATCAATCATATCAATTCATCAACCACCGATAGGACAACGAAAATCTACTCGGACATCATAGGATGGCAACACATCATTGAATAATAATATGAAGCATAAAGCACCATGTTCAAGTAGAGGGTACAGCGGGTTGCGGGAGAGTGGACCGCTGTAGATAGAGGGGGGAAGGTGATGGAGATGTTGGTGAAGATGGCGGAGGTGTTGGTGAAGATCACGGTGATGATGATGGCCCCCGGCGGCGTTCTGGCGCCACCGAAAGCAAGGGGGAGAGAGCCCCCCTTCTTCTTCTTCTTTCTTGACCTTCTCCCTAGATGGGAGAAGGGTTTCCCCTCTGGTCCTTGGCTCCCATGGCTTGGGAGGGGCGAGAGCCCCTCCGAGATTGGATCTATCTCTCTATTTCTGTGTTCTCGAATTCTGCCCTGGCAGCGTTTCCTTTATATCTGGAGATCCGTAACTCCAATTGGATTGAAACCTTCGCCCAGATCGTTTTCCAAAAAATAACTTTCTTGCAGCCAAAGAAGGGCATCAACCACCTTATGGGTGGCCCACGAGGGTGGGGGGCGCGCCCACTTCAAGTGGGCGTGGGCCCCTATCTCGTGGCCACCTCGGGCATCGTTTCGCGTTGATTCTTCCTCCCAAAAATCACAAATATTCCAAAATAATTCTCCGTCCGTTTTTATCCCGTTTGGACTCCGTTTGATATGGGGTTCTGCGAAACATAAAACATGCAATAGACTGGAACTGGCACTGGGCACTGGATCAATATGTTAGTCCTAAAAAATAGTATAAAAAGTTGCCAAAAGAATATGAAAGTTGTAGAATATTGGCATGGAACAATAAAAAATTATAGATACGACGGAGACGTATCAGCATCCCCAAGCTTAATTCCTGCTCGTCCTCGAGTAGGTAAATGATAAAAAAGATAATTTTTGGTGTGGAATGCTACCTAGCATAATCTTGATCATTTGTCTAATCATGGCATGAATATTAAGATACGAGTGATTCAAAGCAATAGTCTATGATTTGACATCAAAACAATAATACTTCAAGCATACCAACCAAGCAATTATGTCTTATCGAAATAACATAGCCAAAGAAAGCTCATCCCTACAAAATCATATAGTCTGGCTATGCTCCATCTTCATCACACAAAGCATTCAAATCATGCACAACCCCGATGACGAGCCGAGCAATTGGTTCATACTTTTTACACTACAAGAAATATGTCAACTAGTGACCTTCTGTCAGTGACCCTGGAAGAATTGGTCTTATGTCTATGACCATTTGAGACCAATTGGTCAAAAGCTATTCGGGGGGCTCCGAACCCTAAACCAGTGTGACCATTTTGGTCAGAAAGGTCGTAATTTCCTTACACGATATGGTCATAAAGTAGACAGCGCTGGTCCTCTGCCTTATTTCTAGTTGTTAACGACCAATATAGATGGTCATAGCTTTGTAGATTGTGGTGGGTTGTGATGACTAGGCGCCATCTCATCAGTTTTGCCTATGTGTCATGTCCATGTGGCAGTTTTTGCCCTAGGTTGTGAAGCAACCTATATTTCTATTATTCCAAAAATTCCCAAAAAATTCTCATAATTTTTTTGGATCATATCTTCATCAAATATGTCAAAAACCTTCCTTGCCTAGTTCAAAAATAACTCAACAATATTCATTTTCCTATTCTGTTTAGAGTAGCACTTTGTGAAGGAAGTGTTATTTATATATTCTTGATTTCCCTAAAAATTTGTGAAGACATTCTTCTTAGTATATGATCATCCTCAGCCAAAACTCACGCCCATTGGCCATGTGCATTTCCCGTACTGCTAATCAAACACTTGGCTGCTAATTCATGTTTGAGCATAGTTCGGTCTCCTCATGAGAATCTTATGTTATAATTTTCTTTCTAGCACCTACCTGGGGAGTGCCCAACCCACTAGACATGCCTAGGCCGCCCAGAACGCATGGCAACGCCACGGTTACGCGATGACCACGCGGCGGGCATGCGAGCTTATGCGCTCTAGAGTTGGGGCCCTCGGCCACCGTCCAAACCTCGATGTCTCGCCATCAAACCATGTATTTCTGATTAAATAGATACTTATTTACCCAGAAATGATTTTTTGGAAAAAATAAAGAGCAAACTACGAGGCACCTGCAGTTCAAATTTGACCCGCTTCCAACTGAATCGACGGGAATTTGTCTTTTTCACTAGAGGTGGATCAAAACTTTTGACACCCAACCATTTTGTCAATTGTGCATTATATATGGCCTAGTATTTTATAAAATTGATTTGGTCCAATTTTGCACCAAATATATGGTAGGTCCTTCACAAAAAAACTCATTTTGGGCACTCGAAAAAAATGGAAAATGATTTTTTTTGTCCAAAGAAAATGAAAATTTCCTTAGGCAACATTGTTTGTCATTCCAAGATGCACCCTTGTGCATGATATGACTTCATTTGAACAAACTATTCCATTAATGTGGCCATAAGATTGATCATTCGGGTTGAAAGCCATGAATCTTCACACTTGATAGCTCATTTCCGAGAACACTTTTTTAAAATAATTACCGTATTACAAGTTTATTATTTTTCCTGGAAACTTGGTCACATATAATGACACAATGCGAAGGTTTTCCAATTTTTTGATTTGTTTTGAATTTTTTATGCCTGTTTCAAAATGCGGTCAAAACAACGGGAAAGACCGTTCCTAGCTAGTGGTTGAATCTTGTAATTTTTTTGGTGTTTATCTGATTAAATAGATACTTATGTACCTATAAATTATTTTTGGAAAAAATAAATAGCAAACTACGAGGTAGCTACAGTTCAAATTTGACCCGCTTCCAGCTGAATCAGCGGGAATTTGTCTTTTTCACCAGAGGTGGATCAAAACTTTTGACACCCAACCATTTTGTCAATTGTGCATTATATATGGCCTAGTATTTTATAAAATTGATTAGGTCCAATTTTGCAACAAATATATGGAAGGTCTTTCACAAAAGAACTCATTTTGGGCACTCAGAAAAATGAAAAATGATTTTTTTTTCGTCCAAAGAAAATGAAAACTTCCTTAGGAAGCATTGTTTTCATTCCAAGATGCACCCTTGTGCACGATATGAGTTCATTTGAACAAACTATGCCATGAATGTGGCCATACGATTGATCATTCAGGTTGAAAGCCATGAATCTTCACACTTGATAGCTCATTTCTGAGAACACTTTTTTAAAATAATTACCGTATTAGAATATTATTATTTTTCCTAGAAACTTGGTCACATATAATGACACAATGTGAAGGTTTTTCAATTTTTTTATTTTTTTGAATTTTTTATGCCCGTTTCAAAATGCGGTCAAAACGGTGGGAAAGACCGTTCCTAGCTAGTGGTTGAATCTTGTAATTTTTTTGGTGTTTATCTGATTAAATAGATACTTATGTACCTATAAATTATTTTTTGAAAAAACAAATAGCAAACTACGAGGTAGCTACAATTCAAATTTGACCCGCTTCCAGCTGAATCGGCGGGAATTTGTCTTTTTCACCAGAGGTGGATCAAAACTTTTGACACCCAACCATTTTTTCAATTGTGCATTATATATGGCCTACTATTTTATAAAATTGATTAGGTCCAATTTTGCAACAAATATATGGTAGGTCCTTCACAAAAAAACTCATTTTGGGCACTCAGAAAAATGGAAAATGATTTTTTCGTCTAAAGAAAATGAAAACTTCCTTAGGCAACATTGTTTGTCATTCCAAGATGCACCCTTGTGCACGATATGAGTTCATTTGAACAAACTATGCCATGAATGTGGCCATAAGATTGATCATTTGAGTTGAAAGCCATGAATCTTCACACTTGATAGCTCATTTCCGAGAACACTTTTTTAAAATAATTACCATATTACAAGTTTATTATTTTTCTGGAAACTTGGTCACGTATAATGACACAATGGGAAGGTTTTTCAATTTTTCAATTTTTTTGAATTTTTATGCCCGTTTCAAAATGCGGTCAAAACAAGGGGAAAGACCGTTCCTAGCTAGTGGTTGAATCTTATAAATTTTTTGGTGTTTATCTGATTAAATAGATACTTATGTACCTATAAATTATTTTTTGAAAAAACAAATAGCAAACTACGAGGTAGCTACAATTCAAATTTGACCCGCTTCCAACTGAATCGGCGGGAATTTGTCTTTTTCACCAGAGGTGGATCAAAACTTTTGACACCCAACCATTTTGTCAATTGTGCATTATATATGGCCTAGTATTTTATAAAATTGATTTGGTCCAATTTTGCACCAAATATATGGTAGGTCCTTCACAAAAAAACTCATTTTGGGCACTCGAAAAAAATGGAAAATGATTTTTTTCGTCCAAAGAAAATGAAAATTTCCTTAGGCAACATTGTTTGTCATTCCAAGATGCACCCTTGTGCACGATATGACTTCATTTGAACAAACTATTCCATTAATGTGGCCATAAGATTGATCATTTGGGTTGAAAGCCATGAATCTTCACACTTGATAGCTCATTTCTGAGAACACTTTTTTAAAATAATTACCGTATTACAAGTTTATTATTTTTCCTGGAAACTTGGTCACATATAATGACACAATGCGAAGGTTTTCCAATTTTTTTGATTTGTTTTGAATTTTTTATGTCTGTTTCAAAATGCGGTCAAAACAGCGGGAAAGACCGTTCCTAGCTAGTGGTTGAATCTTGTAATTTTTTTGGTGTTTATCTGATTAAATAGATACTTATGTACCTATAAATTATTTTTGGAAAAAATAAATAGCAAACTACGAGGTAGCTACAGTTTAAATTTGACCCGCTTCCACCTGAACCAGCGGAAATTTGTCTTTTTCACCAGAGGTGGATTAAAACTTTTGACACCCAAACATTTTGTCAATTGTGCATTATATATGGCCTAGTATTTTAGAAAAATGATTTGGTCCAATTTTGCAACAAATATATGGTAGGTTATACACAAAAAAACCTCATTTGGGGCACTCGAAAAATGGAAAATGATTTTTTCTTCCAAAGAAAATGAAAATTTTCTTAGGCACCATTGTTTGCCATTCTATGTTTGTTATTTTCTGAAAGCTAGTTCACAATTGATGACACAATGAGAAGGTTTTTTATTTTTTTGAATTTCTGTGATCATAAAATAGTTAACATCTTATTTTTAAATCTGTCACAACCAATTTAGTTGGTCATAATGTTGCTCCCTTGCCATTAATTCAACAAGGCTTCCGAGAAAGGCATGTTACGAACCTAAGAACACCTACCCACCTGCTCGGTCCAATCAATTTGTTTGGAATTGGGGTTAGGACCGGTTAGAACTCCCATTTCTCGATCGGAGGTTTGAGCTGCTATGGCAAGCTTTTTTTCCGAATAGTGGGTATGGGGAACCCACCGTACCACGTTCTGATTGGTCCGTGGATCAGGCACGCGGATCATGCACGAAACACCGTTGGATCCTCCCGGATCCAACGGCAGCTCTCACCCCTCGCCTCCCCCACTAACCCCACGTGAGGCGAAACCCTAGCTCTGTTGTCTCCCGTTTTCCATCCACCCCCGCCTCCTTTCTTTCTTTCTTTCTCTCCCTCCCCCCTCTCTCCCGATGTAGATCCCCTCATCACCGCCACCCACCCACCTCTGCCGCCGCCCACCTCCGCCGCTGCCCTCACTCTCCCCTCGTCTCCCTCGTCCTCAACCAACCTCGCGGCCCGCGGGGCTCTCGCATCGCCGCCACTCCACGCCCGTGCACGACAGAAAGAAGCCCGAGGTCCTCTTCCGATGCTCCTCTGCCTCCCTCGCCCGCGGGGCTCTCTGCTCCACATCGACTGGCTGGCGCAGACATAAGAGAAGCCCTCATTGGTCGCAGGTCCTCGACTCCACCGTCACAGCGCGGAACCCTCATCGTTCGGATCCAGCCGCCATCACAGCCATGCCGTTCACCCCCACGACCCTACTCCTGCAAGAGCACCCTCGCCCTCGTAAGCGACCCACGCACCCCTCTCATCCAATTCTCGATTCATCCATGGCCTCACGGATCAGATCTGACTGACCGGCCTCCGATTCACGTTGCAAGTGGCCACGGTCTCCGCCGTCGGCGTCGCCGTCGTCTGGGGCTCTGTCAAGCCCAAGCAGGCGAGGCGGCCGCAGCGGATTCGCAGCCGTCCCCACGACCTTGATCTGGTGGACACGACCTCTCTCCCCTCGCCGTTCCCGCGACCAGCAGCCGGTCGGTGCTCCCGTCAGCGACAACTTCTCTTCTCCGACATGGTCACTTCAGTGCCTGGCATTGGCTCCTCCGACATGAGGAGAGATGCCCGGCTGCTCCTCCGACGCAATGGAGAGAGATGGGTCGCCGGAGTCAGCAGGGCCACCAACAGCCGCGACTTGGGCCCTCTTGCCGAACCTGTTAAATTCTGCTAACAAAGTTGGCAGTTCAATTTGATAATTTTCTGCATGTCAATTAAGTTACTGCTACTGCATTATGTTTAAAAGGTTGCATACAGACTTGAGTAAGATTCCAGCAGTGAGCTATAAAAACTGCTCTAGTAAGCTAGATGTTTGGTGAAATTTTTAACTTATCCTAGGGTGCAGTCAACTTGCTGAACAACTGACAAGTATATTCATTGTTCTTTCTCTGTACCTCTATTCTGATACATCTGACTTGTATGACCTATTTCTGAAAATTGTAACTTAGCCTAAGGTGCAGTCAACTTGCTGAGCTCTTCCAATGCTTCAGATTATAGCTTGCATTTCAAGTGTCTGCCAAATGCTAGCTGTTTGGTTCGAAGTCATGTTCAAACCGAAATGTATATGGTAATAAAGCATATGGACGAGTTCAGGGCATATGCTAATGCTAACAGTAGGTTTTGCCCAGTGTCCAGTTATTGTTTTAGTTGGCCTGCTGGAGTACTAGAAGAGTAGTGCTATCTTGCTGCTGGTGACACTCCATGGAATACTCCCTTCTACTACTACACCTAGTTACTTGTGTGTATCCTATTACTTACTAATTAGTAGACATGTGTAGTAGTACTATACTATATTCTTCTTCCTCAACTACTACAATAGAACTTGTAGTAGTGGTGTCTTACTGCCAGTGATAGTTTATCTTCTCAGCATTGTTGTTCTTATTTGATTTTTTTCTGAATTGTATGTTAATTTGGATCCATTCGACCTTTTCACAATTGCAGGCTGAAATGTGCATGTTTTATCTTCTTAGCATTGTTGTTCTTATTTACTTGAAGTTTTTACTATGCAAGGTTCAATCATGCCATCTTTGCTTGTACTGCATGTTAATGTCATCAAAATGCTCACACCAAGTTTGTGAACTGTGGCCAGGTACCAGAGGCTGACCAGTTACTCCATTGGCATCTCTAGCTCCCACATGTCGCCCCTGGGCTGTAGCGCCCTCTCGTGGGCGATCGACATCCTCCCAGTGGCGCCGCTCCTCACCCAGGTTGCGCACCACCTCAACTATGGCCAGTACCAGTCGCTCATCCTCATCGTCGTGATGTCGTTCGACTCCTTCTTCTGCCAGCTCACTGGCTTCTTCAAGACGGTCTGGGTGTTCCTGTTCTACATCCTCTTCATCACTACATTGTAGAGTTGTTGTTTCAAACTGTTATGCTACAAATACCATAATTTGCATTGAAGATATTATATTCTTTTGTTGTATCATTGTTTAATAGCACCACAGCACATGATGCTCACATGAAACATCCACATTATGTGTGTTGATTTGATAATAGGAGTGTCATTGTCCTGGGCCTATGCTATATTTTGACTCCTATGTTCTTCTAGCCTCCTAGTTAATTTTGTTACTAGGTTTTCATTAGTTATCACCAGGAAATGTGATAGTGAATAGTTAATATCCTCACAGAACAAGGAAACTTTATCATACCAACATAATTTTGTGCTGTGGTTCACTCTAATCAGGAAGTTTGTTATCCTTGTTTACTCTGTTATCATAATCCTCAGAATAGCCAAGTAGCAAATCCCCAAAGTTATAATAAACTATCTCAAAAATGGTTAATTATCAGCTTGTTACAGGCCAACACAGATATTTTACAGTGGTCTGGTCTTCACTGAACATTGATGTTTGGTTGATCTCATTTTGTTGTGTGTTACTATCTTCTTTGTATTTTGTTTCCAAGATCATGACTCGGAGGAATTGTATGGCCCTCCTTTAATTACCTCCTTTGTTTTGCATGTGCATCCAGGTTCTTGCACATCAGAAGTTATCCAGGCGCTTCCTTTTCTTAAAAAGGCATATGGCAGTGCTATGCAGAAGGTTCTCCATGTTGGCCCAGATAGTTGTACAGTAGTTTCTAACTTGTTGAAAGAAGGGAAGGAAGCATGAGGGGTATAGCCTTATGATTTGGAGGATGCTGCTCGTGCTGGTAATTGCCTTTCACCCATCGCTTCCCCTCGCAGGAACGCTAATCCAGCTGTTTGAGATTCTAGATGCTGACAACGCTTCTGCTGCTGCTTGTTTGTTTGTTTGCTGCAGTGACTATTCTGATCATGTATTTCAACAGCGGCTTAGGTGTGTTCCAAACTCTCAGCTTCGGTACGCATTCTGTGTGTGAGCGTGTGTTTAGTTGAAGTTTTACATTGCAAAGTGGCTGACAAAACAAGCAACTGTGACATGTAACATCTTTGTTTCTTGTTCTCTGCTCTGCTTTCATGTAGCAACTTAGTACTGAATTTGAGAGTATGGGTGTTGTTAGCATCACCTGTTGTTCTTGATCAACTTAGTACCAATTGTTATGTGCTGCATTGTGCAGTGCTGATTTCCCGCTGATATGAACTTACAACAATATTACATTGTAGTGTTTTCTACATGTTGTCGTATCACTAGTTCCATGCTGCCTTCACATTTGAGTGTATTACTTGATTTTGTTTTTATCCTTGTATCAATTGCTGTATTGCAGACTTAAAATTGTGTTGGTTCCTTTTTTACAGAAGCTCAAGTGTGAAGTGTGAAGCAAGTGTGGTGCTGTGAACTGTGAAGCCAAGTGTGAAGACGTGTATCTGTGTTGTAAAGATTGTAATAAATTTATTTAGTGGTATATTTGATGAATTTTATGTGTTTGTTCTATTTGAAATATTGGTTAACTATGTGATTTGAAAACTTGTGAAATGGAAACTTGACTAGTGGGGCCACTTATGATAATAATCTATCAAATTTGTATATTTCCGACATGTGGGACCAATTTGAGAGATGAACATGACAAATGGGACCCATCTGACTAGTGGGATCAGCTTGAATATATAATGGTTGGAAATATAAAATCAATATATAACGGCTAAAAATAGAAAATAAATAGACTATAAAAGGCCACGGCCCAACAATAAAAAAGGCTGCAATGTTGGGTGAGGGAGTCCTGGACTAGGGGGTGTCCGGACAGCCGGACTATCATCGTCCGCCGGACTCCAAGACTACGAAGATACAAGATTGAAGACTCCGTCCCGTGTCCGGATGGGACTTTCCTTGGCGTGGAAGGCAAGCTTGGCGATACGGATATGTAGATCTCCTACCACTGTAACCGACTCTGTGTAACCCTAGCCTCCTCCAGTGTCTATATAAACCGGAGGGCTTTAGTCCGTAGGACACAACATACATCACAACAATCATACCATAGGCTAGCTTTAGGGTTTAGCCTCCTTGATCTCGTGGTAGATCCACTCTTGTACTACCCATATCATCAATATTAATCAAGCAGGACGTAGGGTTTTACCTCCATCGAGAGGGCCCGAACCTGGGTAAAACATCGTGTCCCTCGTCTCCTGTTACCATCTGCCTAGAAGCACAGTTCGGGACCCCCTACCCGAGATCCGCCGGTTTTGACACCGACATTGGTGCTTTCATTGAGAGTTCCTCTGTGTCGTCACCGATAGGCTCGATGGCATCTTCAACCAACAACGCTGTCCTGGGTGAGACTTTTCTCCCCGGACAGATCTTTGTATTCGGCGGCTTCGCACTGCGGGCTAATTCGCTTGGCCATCTGGAGCAGATCGAAAGCTACGCCCCTGGCCGTCAGGTCAGATTCGGAAGTCTAAACTTCACAGCCGACTCCCGCGGAGACTTGATCTTCGACGGGCTCGAGCCACAGCCAAGCGAGCCGCACTGTTACGATGGGCATGATCTAGCTCTGCCGCCGAACAGTGCCTTGGTGGCCGCACACGAATCCGCTCCAGCCCTTAGTCTGGAGCCGATCGCCCAGATCGAGGATCGGTGGATGGACACCACCTCGGGGGCTTCAACTTCCACGGCGATGGAGCCGAACGCTAATCTTGTCCCTCGCGAAACTCGTGATTCCGAGGTGCCGGACTCCTTGCCGGACTCCGGACCTCCCACGCCCCTACCAATCGAATCGGATTGGGCGCCGGTTATGGAATTCACCGCCGCGGACATCTTCCAATACTCGCCCTTTGGCGACATCCTAAATTTGCTAAAGCATCTCTCGTTATCGGGAGAGTCCTGGCCGGACTATGGCCAGGATGGTTGGGACGGACGACGAAGAAATTTAGAGCCCACCCACCACCCACTTTGTAGCCACTGTCGACGATCTAACCGACATGCTAGACTACGACTCCGAAGACATCGACGCTATGGATGACAATGCCAGAGACGATCAGGAACCAGCGCCTACAGGGCATTGGAAGACCACCTCATCATACAACATATACATGGTGGACACCCCAAAAGACGGGGACAGCGAAGAAACAGCGGAGGCAGATTCTTTAAAGAAACAGCCCAAGCGCCAGCGTCAGCGGCGCTGCTCTAAATCCCGCCACAGCAAGAATGGAGATTCCGGCACAGGAGATAATAATACCCCAGAAAGTGCCGAAGACAACCCCCTCGAGCAGGACTCAGCGCAGGAGGATGCAGAAGCAAGCCCTCACAAGAGGGCGGCAGACGAAGAGGTTGAGGATTATAACTATATGCCTCCCTCCGAAGACGAGGCAAGCCTCAACGACGACGAATTCGTCGTGCCCGAGGATCCCGTCGAACAAGAGTGTTTTAAGCGCAGGCTTATCGCCACGGCAAATAGCCTAAAGAAAAAGAAGCAGCAACTTCAAGCTAATCAGGACCTGCTGGCCGATCGATGGACCGAGGTCCTCGCGGCCGAAGAGTATAAACTCGAACGCCCCTCCAAAAGCTACCCAAGACGCAAGCTACTCCCCCGATTAGAGGAGGAAGCATACATACCTCCATCACCAGCGCACGATACGGCTGACCGACCACCCCGTGGTCGTGATAGAGAGGCATCCAGGCCCCCAACCAAGACCGTACCCCGGCATCGCTCCAAAAGTACGAAGCCAAGAGGGAACGCGCCGGACTTGCGAGATATATTGGAGGACAAAGCGCAATCCAGATCCATCTACGGATCACGTGGGCGCCCCACGACCCATGACGAATACCGTCGCGCCGGATACAATAACCCCGGCCGGGCCGAACACAGCAGACAACGCTCTCTCGAGCTGCGTCGTGATATTGCTCAATACAGAGGCGCCGCACACCCGCTATGCTTCACTGACGAAGTAATGGATCATCAAATCCCTGAAGGGTTTAAACCCGTAAACATTGAATCCTACGACACAACAGACCCCGCGGTTTGGATCGAAGATTATCTTCTCCACATCCATATGGCCCGCGGCAACGATCTCCATGCCATCAAGTACCTCCCACTCAAGCTTAAGGGACCAGCTCGGCATTGGCTCAACAGCTTGCCCGCAGAGTCAATCGGGTGTTGGGAAGACCTGGAAGCCGCATTCCTCGACAACTTCCAGGGCACGTATGTGCGACCACCAGACGCCGATGACCTAAGCCACATCATTCAGCAGCCAGACGAATCGGCCAGACAATTCTGGACATGGTACTTGACAAAGAAAAACCAAATCGTCGACTGTCCGGATGCAGAGGCCCTTGCAGCCTTCAAACATAACATCCGCGACGAATGGCTAGCCCGGCACCTGGGACAGGAAAAGCTGAAATCCATGGCAGCCCTCACATCATTAATGACCCGCTTTTGCGTGGGAGAGGATAGCTGGCTAGCTCGCAGCAACAATCTCCGTAAAAATTCTGGCAGTCCGGATACCAAGGACAACAACGGCAGGTCACGTCGAAACAAAAACAAATGCCGCATTAACGGCGACGATAAGGAGGATACGGCAGTCAACGCCGGATTCCGAGGCTCTAAACCCGGTCAACGGAAGAAGCCATTCAAAAGAACCACTCCGGGTCCGTCCAATTTGGACCGAATACTCGACCGCTTATGCCAGATACATGGCACCCCTGAAAAGCCAGCTAATCACACTAATAGAGATTGCTGGGTGTTCAAGCAGGCAGGTAATTTAATTGCCGAAAACAATGACAAGGGGCTAAACAGCAACGACAAGGAGGAGACCCGACCGTCGAACAATAGAGGACAGAAGGGTTTTCCCCCACAAGTGCGGACGGTGAATATGATTTACGCAACCCATATACCCAAGAGGGAGAGGAAGCGCGCACTAAGGGACGTCTATGCGATGGAGCCAGTCGCCCCGAAGTTCAATCCATGGTCCTCTTGTCCGATCACTTACGATCGAAGAGACCATCCGACCAGCATACGCCATGGCGGATTCGCCGCATTGGTTTTAGACCCAATCGTCGATGGATTTCACCTCACGAGAGTCCTGATGGACGGCGGTAGTAGCCTGAACCTGCTTTATCAGGATACAGTGCGCAAGATGGGCATAGACCCCTCAAGGATTAAACCTACAAAGACAACCTTTAAGGGTGTCATACCAGGTGTGGAAGCCAACTGTACAGGCTCAGTCACACTAGAAGTGGTCTTCGGATCCCCGAACAATTTCCGAAGCGAGGAGTTAATCTTCGACATAGTCCCGTTTCGCAGCGGCTATCACGCTCTGCTCGGACGAACCGCGTTTGCAAAATTCAACACGGTGCCGGATTATGCATACCTCAAGCTCAAGATGCCAGGCCCTCGTGGAGTCATCACGGTCAATGGGAATACGGAACACTCCCTCCGAACGGAGGAACATACAGCGGCTCTCGCGGCAGAAGTACAGAGCAGCCTTTTCAGGCAATTCTCGAGTCCGGCCGTTAAACGGCCGGATACAGCAAAACGCGCCCGAAGCAATACTAACCAAGACCACCTGGCGCGATCAGAGCACGCGTAGCAATGCGGCCCCAACCCCCGCCCGCGCATGATTGCAAGAACAACCCTCCGCGTACATCATTACGCTTTGGAGATACCATGGGCGCAGGGAAAGGGGCACGATCGCAATGGACCCAGAGTGCGGCTCGACCACACCAGGGGCTCGCAAGTGTGTCCCCCTTTTTTTATTATTATTATTTTCCTTCTTTGTGTACACAGGACTCTGTTAACCAGAGGCCCTGTCCGGCGGTGAACCTGCCGAACTCATGATGCAACCAGGGAAGAAAGAAGGCTGCGATGAACACTCAGGTGGTCTCAATTATGAGCATTAAATTCGATTATATACACCAAGTCCGCAGCTCACCTCTGGAGGGGGACATGTTTAATTAGTCCAAATCCCTTGCTTACCGCACTATTTGTATCAGTCCACACTCATAGCAAACTTTCTTTAATAAATAATGCAGCACCTTTTTGACTGCAATTACATTACCTTTTATATATATATATATGTTCATTACATGACATCTTGCACCCGTATATTTTGGTACGGCCTAATACACCAGGGGCTTATGTTCCCCACACTATGGTGTGATAAGTCCGAACACTTTCATAAGTGCGGCACCCCGAACTTATAGCATTATATGAATCGGCTCCGAATCATGTCTTGGGTCAATAGTTGGGTTTGCCCGGCTCCCACGTTTTGGTGCCTTACGTTCCATTCTGTCGGCTAAGGTGGCACTGGGAGAACCACTGCGATTGCGCCCCGGTTGAGCCGGGCGAGCGCCTCAGTGGAGAAAGCTAAAACTGACCGGCATGATAAGGCGAGAGACTGGTCGCTGTTCGAGAGGTTTTTTCGGGTCCTTAAAGACTCACGCCGCTTCGAGCGAAGTTCCGGACAATGTCCGACGAAGGCGTGGATAGCGCCCCGGATTCGGCCTTCCTAATACCAGGGGCTTCGCCGAAATTTAAAATTATAGAATTCTATGGCTAAGTGAGAGTGTTTAAGCATTATAAGTCCGGTCGCCTTGTTCGTTGTGTTGAGCGCCTCCCTAGATGGACCCAAAAATGGGAACAAGAGTGCTCAAGTTTATCCCGAACACCCCAGCACTCGTGGCTCGGGGGCTGAAGCCAACGACTTGCCATCTCTCAGATTTTATAAACGGCCGCACAGAAGGTAATATTTTAAACTAAAACAAGCGTTGCTCAAGGCGCATATGAACGAAGTTTTCAGCGCACAGGATAACACATAGCGAGTTTACTCAAAGATTACATTTCTGGGGCACTCATCCGCAATATCGCGGGCTCCCTTCAGGACAGTTTTATAATACATTTCGGGCGTGCGATACTCCTTGCCTGGTGGCGGTGGGTCCGTGAGAAGCTTCTCCGCATCCAACCTACCCCAATGCACCTTTGTGCGGGCAAGGGACCGACGAGCACCTTCAATACAGGCGGAGCGCTTGATGACCTCCACCCAGGGGCACGCATCCACCAGCCGCCGCACGAGGCCGAAGTAGCTCCCAGGCATGGCCTGTCCAGGCCACAGCCGGACTATAAGGCCCTTCATGGCCTCCTCAGCTACCTTGTGGAGTTCGACCAGCTGCTTCAGCTGGTCGCTTGGGGGCACCGGATGGCCGGCCTTAGCATACTGAGACCAGAAGACCTTCTCCGTCGAGCTCCCCTCCTCGCCACGATAGAATGCGGAGGCATCGGACGCACTACACGGCAGATCTGCAAACGCCCCTGGAGAGCTCCGAATGCGGGTAAGTGTCAGGTAGTTTACATTAACATGCCTGCTTTGCATGAAAAATGCCTTACCCGCCGCTATCTTCTTTACATCTTCAACCTCCTGAAGGGCCTTACGGGCCTCGGCCTTGGCGGACTTGGCACTTTCGAGAGACGAGGCAAGCTCGGACTCTCGAGTCTTGGAGTCACGCTCCAAACTCTCATGCTTCTCCATGAGAGCCTGGAGCTCTTGCCGTACTTCCGCCACCCGTGCCTCCTGCTTTTCTTGCTCTGCCCGCTCCGCGGCCGCACTGCGCTCGGTCGCGGACACAGCCTCCTTCAGGGCTGCCACCTCGTTCGTGGCCCCTACAATACCCATATTATCCTTGTTAATTTTATTGCAACCAAAATCCTTTTCTGTAAGGTAACTATTCAAAGTGGTGCTACTCACCTTCTTTGTCCTCGAGCTGCTTTTTGGCATGGCCGAGCTCTTGCTCGGACCGCTCGAGATCCTGCTTCAGCACACTGACCTCCGCAGTCAGTGCGGCAGAGGTCAGCAGCGCAGCCTGCAAACCCATATTGACATATTTTAAGCAACCATGCGTATATCTTGTTAGATCCTCAGTCCGGCTTTTCTTTCCGAACACCGAACTGAGCATCAGGGGCTACTGTCTATGCGGTATTACATTACATAATTTTAACTTCTTACCTCAAAGCCTATTAGAAGGCTGCTGCAGGCTTCGGTCAGCCCGCTCTTGGCGAGCTGAACCTTCTGAATCACCGCACTCATGATAGTGCGGTGTTCTTCCTTGATGGAAGCGCCTTTAAGCGCCTCCAACAAGTTATCCGGCGCCTCCGGTTGGACGGAGGCCTCCGGTGTCACGGTCTTGCCCTTCTTTCGAAGGGGCCGCCTGCCGGACACTGGAACCACTGCGGGTTCCGATGTAGAGTCCGGCGCAAAGTCCGGGAGGCTGCCTGACGGCGCCTCCGGAGCCTCCTCCTGATGGGTCCCTCTCTGGGATCCCACCTCGGTGTCCTCGTCGGCGCGGGGGGTAGAGGCAGTCGGAAGTGAATCCACATCCGACGGGGCCAACGACCCGCTCGATGAAGCGGGGAGATCATCATCGGCCGGACTACGGACAGAATGCGGCATTAGAAGGACACTACGTGACATGAAAGAAATTGCATATCAGGGATCCGGATACTTACAATCTTGCCGGATGCCTGGCCCTTAAAGGCCACTCCTCCTCGCTAACGATGGTGTTGGCGAAACTGTCCGGGGGAATAGTTCTCCCCCTCTTGGACCCTTCGGCCTCCCCTATCGGGGAAGCCTTCCTCTTCTTCTCTCCCTCCTCCGGGAGAGAGTCCTCTTCCTCCTCCTCGTCTTCGGGGTAGGAGTCCGCCTCGTCGCCGGACGCCTGATTACGGGAACTCTTTCGAGTCCCCGCGGCCACCTTCTTGGCCTTCTTCTCCGGCACCACGTGCGGTGCCGGAACCAGCAGCCCTGCTAGACGAGCGTTCACTGGGTCTTCTGGTAGGGGAGCCGGGCTGATGAGCTGCTCGGCCTTCTCCATCCATTCCTGTCAAAGGAAAAGAGAGAAATTGAAACCCTCTTAGAATCAATTTGATTACCACAAGTGTCCCGTAAAGGGGTTGAATCACTTACCTCGTCAGCCGGATGCTGCGAGCGAAATCCACGATCTTCCATCGCGGATGCGGGGGCTTCGGCGCCCTTAAACAGCTCCCTCCAGGCGCCTTCGTATGTCGTACCGAAGAGCCTGCTTAGCGCCTGGTGCTGTTCCAGATTGAACTCCCACAGATTGAATGCCCGTTCTTGGCATGGGAGGATCCGGCGGATGAGCATGACTTGGACCACGTCGACGAGCCTGAGCATATTACTCACCAGCTTCTGGATGCAGGCTCGGAGTCCCGTCAGCTCCTTCGGATTGCCCCACAGCAAGCCCTTCTCTTTCCAGGAGGTGAGCTACGTGGGGATGCCAGATCTAAACTTGGGGGCCGCCGCCCATGTGGGCTCGCGCGGCTCGGTGATGTAGAACCACCCCAATTGCCACCCCTTGACGGAGTCCACGAAGGCCCCTTCGAGCCAAAGGACGTTGGGCAACTTACTCAACATGGCGCCTCCGCATTCCGCTTGCGTGCCCTTCACAACCTTCGGCTTGACGTTGAAGGTCTTGAGCCACAGGACGAAGTGGGGAAGGATGCAGAGGAAGGCCTCACACACGACGATAAACGCCGAGATGTTGAGGATGAAGTTTGGCGCCAAATCGTGGAAATCCAGGCCGTAGTAAAACATGAGCCCTCGGACGAATGGGTGGAGTGGAAAGCCCAGTCCGCGGAGGAAGTGGGGAAGGAAGACGACCCTCTCATGGGGCCCAGGGGTAGGGATGAGCTGCCCCTCATCGGGCAGCCGATGCGCGATATCGCCGGAAAGGTATCCGGTGCTGCGCAGCTTGGTGATGTGCTCCTCCTTAACGGTGGAGGCCAACCATTTGCCTCCCGCTCCGGACATATTCGGAGAAGGTCGGGGCGAGATGCGCGAGCTTGGCGTTGGAGCTTGAGTGCGCGGAGATGGATAAGCAAAGGAGGAAGAAGGCGTAGGTGAGAAGGTAAATCCTTATCCCTTATATATAGGCGGAGGAAAACTATGCGTCCCCCACCGGCCTGGTAAAACTCGCTTATCTCCCAAGTGCCACCATCAATGGCGCGGTTGGGTTACCCACGTCCGTATTGATGAGAATCCCGGAATAAGGGGAACACGATCTCTGCTTCGATAAGACGTGCCAAGGAAACCGCTTCGCTAAACGTGCTGAGGTGGTATAGTAAAAAAATGATTCAAACAGAGGCTTGGTAGCGGTGTGATGTCACGCCGCATATACGTCAGCAGATTGGACTGGTGTACATTTTATTCTCTCTACGGTGGAATGTGGAATTTACTTTGCAGAGCCGGACACTATCCTGGTGTTCATGATCTTCTTTGGGTTATTCAAGGGAGGAACCCGCCTTGCAATGCCGTACATTATGCGCGCCGGACTTATCGTCATTGAAGCCTGGTTCAGGGGCTACTGAGGGAGTCCTGGACTAGGGGGTGTCTGGACAGCCGGACTATCATCATCCGCCGGACTCCAAGACTACGAAGATACAAGATTGAAGACTCCGTCCCGTGTCCGGATGGGACTTTCCTTGGCTTGGAAGGCAAGCTTGGCAATACGGATATGTAGATCTCCTACCATTGTAACCGACTCTGTGTAACCCTAGCCTCCTCCGGTGTCTATATAAACCGGAGGGCTTTAGTCCGTAGGACACAACATACATCACAACAATCATACCATAGGCTAGCTTTAGGGTTTAGCCTCCTTGATCTCGTGGTAGATCCACTCTTGTACTACCCATATCATCAATATTAATCAAGCAGGACGTAGGGTTTTACCTCCATCGAGAGGGCCCGAACCTGGGTAAAACATCGTGTCCCTCGTCTCCTGTTACCATCCGCCTAGACGCACAGTTCGGGACCCCCTACCCGAGATCCACCGGTTTTGACACCGACATTGGGCTTGGGCCATGAAGCCGTTCAAAAATTGATAGAAAAAAATATAAAAAAGTTGAATTGTTGGGCTCGGCCCATCTAAAACAGTGAAATGGACCGGGCTAAATCTTATCAGTGACCTTTTGAATTGGTCACAATTTTGCCACGTTGGATCCGACATGGCCTGGGCAGACAGCCAGTGACCAAACCAAAAGGTCATAGCTTTAACGACCTTCTGTTTTGGTCGTAAATGTCTATGACGTTCTCACAGAGAAGGTCGTTAATTTCAGTTTACGACTGCCAGCTTTTGACCTTCTGTTTTTGGTCACAAATGAAAAACAATGACCTTTCAGTGACCAATAGTCAAGGTCATGAGTTGACATATTTCTTGTAGTGTTAACGCGCTTCAGCTTTTTCAACTCTTACGCAATACATGAGCGCAAGCCATGGACATAGCACTATGGTGGTATATGGTGGTGGTTGTGAGGACAAAAAGGGAGAAGATAGTCTCACATCAACTAGGCGTATCAACGGGCTATGGAGATGCCCATTAATAGATATTTGCCATGCAATGGATGCACTAGAGCTATAAATGTATGAAAGCTCAAACTGGAAACTAAGTGGGTGTGCATCCAACTTGCTTGCTCATGAAGACCTCGGGCGTTTGAGGAAGCCCATCATCGGAATATACAAGCCAAGTTCTATAATGAAAATTCCCACTAGTATATGAAAGTGATAACTCAAGAGACTCTCTATATGAAGAACATGGTGCTACTCTGAAGCACAAGTGTGGTAAAAGGATAGTAACATTGCCCCTTCTCTCTTTTTCTCTCATTTTTTCCTTTTTTCTCTTTTTTTTCTTTTTTTCTTTTTGGTGGGCTTCTTTGGCCTCTTTTTTATATTTGGGCTTCTTTGGCCTCTTTTATTTTTCATAAAGTCCGAAGTCTCATCCCGACTTGTGGGGGAATCATAGTCTCCTTCATCCTTTCCTCACTGGGGCAATGCTCTAATAATGATGATCATCACACTTCTATTTACTTACAACTCAATATTACAACTCGATATCTCGAACAAAGATATGACTCTATATGAATGCTTCCGGCGGTGTACCGGGATGTGCAATGATCTAGCATAGCAATGACATCAAAAAACGGACAAGCCATGAAAACATCATGCTAGCTATCTTACGATCATGCAAAGCAATATGACAATGAATGCTCAAGTCATGTATATGATGATGATGGAAGTTGTATGACAATATATCTCGGAATGGCTATGGAAATGCCATGATAGGTAGGTATGGTGGCTATTTTGAGGAGGGTAAATAATGGGTTCATGATACCGGCGAAAGTTGTGCGACACAATAGAGGCTAGCAAACTGGAAGGGTGAGTGTGCGTATATCCATGGACTCACATTAGTCATAAAGAACTCATATACTTATTGCAAAAATCTACTTATCCCTCGAAGCAAAGTACTATTACGCATGCCCCTAGGGGGATAGATTGGTAGGAGAAGATCATCGCTCGTCCCCGACTGCCACTCATAAGTAAGACAATCAAAAAACACTTCATGCTCCAACTTCGTTACATAACGGTTCACCATACGTGCATGCTACGGGACTTGCCAACCTCAACACAAGTATTTCTCAATTTCACAATTACTCAACTAGCATGACTCTAATATCACCACCTTTATATCCCAAAACTATTGCAAGGAATCAAACATATCATATTCAGCGATCTTACAAGTTTATGTAGGATTTTATGACTAACCATGTGAATGACAAATTCTTGTCATCTCTCTAAAAAGATATAAGTGAAGCAAGAGAGTTTAATTATTTGTACAAAAGATATGCCCACGCTCTAACAATTATAAGTGAAGCAAAAGAGCATTCTACAAATGGCGGTTTTCTATGTGAAGAGAAAACAGGCAATCCAGACTTCAAATGATATAAGCGAAGCACATGAAGCATTCTATAAAGCCATACTCAAAAGATTTAAGTGAAGTGCAATGGGAATTCTATAAATCAACCAAGGACTATCTCATACCAGCATGGTGCAAAAAAGAAAAAGTGAAAACTAAATGCAAAAGACGCTCCAAGACTTGCACATATCGTACGAACGAAACGAATATGAAAACATACTGATACTTGTTGAAGAAAGAGGGGATGCCTTCTGGGGCATCCCCAAGCTTAGACGCTTGAGTCTCCTTGAATATTTACTTGGGGTGCCTCAGGCATCCCCAAGCTTGAGCTCTTGCCTCTCTTCCTTTTCCTCATATCGAGACCTCCTCGTTTAGACACTTCATCCACACAAAACTTCAACAGAAAACTCGGTAAGATCCGTTAGTATAATAAAGCAAATCACTACTCTAAGTACTATTGCAAACCAATTCATATTCTGTGTTTGCATTGTGTCTACTGTAATATAACTTTTCCATGTCTTATCCACTAATATAAATTGATAGATTCATCAAAACAAGCAAACTATGCATCAAAAACAGAATCTGCCAAAAACAGAACAGTCTGTAGAAATCTGAACATCCACCATACTTATGGTACCCCAAAAATTCTACCAAAATTAGGAAAAATAAACAAGTTGTACAGAAAGACAGTGCAAAAATAATCAGAAACAATTGACGTTCCAGTTAAAAATGTAAAATTGTGCACTGTGTTTGAAAGCTGCTAAGGCTTCGGCATCCGAACAGTTGACGATTTGGTTCTTCTTGGTGAGAAATCTGTTCTAAAGCTTACGGGCTGACTCTTCGGGCTGTTGGATTATGTGACTTAAATCGTCTGCATCCGGAGGTCGGACATAGGTCCCTTGAAAATTAGCCCTGAAAGCGTCCTCGAGTTCCTCCCAACTTCCAATTGAGTTTTCGGGGAGGCTTTTCAACCAGTGCCGAGCTGGTCCTTTCAACTTAAGGGGCAGGTATTTGATGGCACGAAGATCGTCTCCGCGAGCCATATGGATGTGAAGAATAAAGTCCTCAATCCAGACTGCAGGGTCTGTCGTTCCGTCGTATGCCTTGATGTTTATGGGTTTAAACCCCTCTGGAAATTCATGATCCAACACCTCATCGGTGAAGCACAGGGGGTGTGCGGTGCCCCTGTACTTGGATGTGTCGTGGCGTGGGTCCGACGGTTGTAGTGTTCGGTGTTGATTCTGAAAAAGTAGTTGATCAGTATAGTTGATTCGGTGGCCATGATCCTGCGTATGGACGCATTTCCTAGATCCATAGATGGACCTGGTCTACCAGCCCTTTTGTCCAGGTGCTCACGTAGATTGTATGCTGATTTGTGTGCGGCGTCGTTAGCCGCTCTGTCCGGGCCATGGGGTGGTCGGTCCGGCAGATCGGCCATATTGTTTTTTTAGTGGAATGGGATCTATAGCCTCGTCGTCGAATTCGGGCAGCAGCTTGCGCTTTGGGTAGCTCTTTGTGTGGCGATCACCACCGTATATTTCGTCAGTGTTGAGCAATTTGCTCCATCTACGGTTGAGCGTATCCTGCGCAGCCTTAAGTCGTTGCTTCTACTTCTTCAAGCTCCTCGCGGTGGCAATAAGCCTTTTGTGGAGGTACTCTTGTTCCAAGTGTTTTTTCGGGATGATGTGTGCATAGTCGTTCGGACTATTCTCCTCTCTGGAGATGGGTTTATAGGTTTTGTCTTCGGCATCGCTGTGATTAGACATCGGCCCCGGACTGTGCTCGCCGTCCCCTGGCTCATCCTGCTCCATCGCTGGGTCTACAGGGTCGTCATTATCTTTAGCGTCGTCCGGGGTATTACTCTTTCTTGTGCCGGTATCGCTGTTTTTGCTATGGCGGGCTTTAGAGCGGTGCCGCTGACGTAGGCGCTTTGTTTGCTTCTCAAGGGGATTATCCTCCATTGCATCATTGCCATTGCTTTCTCTTAGGTGTGTCCACCATATATATATATATATATATATATATATATATATATATATATATATATATATATATATATATATATATATATATAT
>NC_041385.1:242404226-242428797 GCF_002162155.2 Triticum dicoccoides
CGATGAGGTGGTTGTCCAGCGCCCTGGGGGCGGTGGTTCCCGTTTTTCTCCGGCATCATCGTTATCCATACCGTCGATGTCTTCGGAGTCAAAATCAAGCATGTCGGTTGAGTCGTCGATAGTGGCTATTAAGTGGGTGATGGGTGGGTAACGAATTCCTTCATCGTCCGCTTCCCACTCAAGACGAACATAGTTTGGCCAAGAGTTTCCCAGCAGGGAGAGAGATTTTAATGAGTTAAGCATGTCGCCTAAGGGTGAGTGCTGAAAAATATCCGCGGAGCTAATCTCTGTGATTGCTGCCCAGCTAGGTACGATGGGCACGGATGTACGCGGTTCGGATCCTATGCCCGGAGACGAGTCCGAGGGTCCAGCAACACAGACCTCCTTGGAAGTGAGATCTGTGTTTGGCTCCATCGCCGCTGAGTGTGCGGCCTCCATGGCGGGGTCCATCCACCCGTCCCCGGATGGCGCGATCTGCTATGGATTTAAAGTCGGGGCAGCTGCAGGTGTGATCTCCCGAATACCATCCAATGGCAGATCTAAGTCATGCTCACCGCGGCCATAGGGTGCACCTGTCATGGGCTCAAATCCGTCGAAGATCAAGTCTCCGCGGATGTCGGCAGTGTAGTTCAGGCTTCCAAACCTGACCTGATGGCCAGGGGCATACCTATCGATCTGCTCCAGATGGCCAAGCGAGTTGGCCCGCAGTGCGAAGCCGTCGAATATGAAGATCTGTCTAGGGAGGAAAACCTCACCCTGGACCGTATCATTATAGATGATCGAAGGGGACATCAAGCCTTATGGTGACGACACAGTGGAATGCTCAATGAAAGTACCAATGTCGGTGTCAAAACCGGCGGATCTCAGGTAGGGGGTCCCGAACTGTGCGTCTAAGGCTAATGGTAACAGGAGGCGGGGGACACAATGTTTACCCAGGTTCGGGCCCTTTCTATGGAGGTAATACCCTACTTCCTGCTTGATTGATCTTGATGATATGAGTATTACAAGAGTTAATCTACCACGAGATCGTAGAGGCTAACCCTAGAAGCTAGCCTATGATTGTGATTGTTCTCGTCCTACGGACCAACCCATCCGGTTTATATACACACCGGAGGGGGCTAGGGTTACACGGAGTCGGTTACAGAGAAAGGAATCTACATATCCGAATTGCTAAGCTTGCCTTCCACGCAAAGGACAGTCCCACCCGGACACGGGACAAAGTCTTCAATCTTGTATCTTGATAATCCAACTGTCCAGCATAAGCATATAGTCCAGCTGTCCGAGGACCCCCTAATCCAGGACTCCCTCAACCGTTGGGACAGATGTCATCCATTCATTGGACAGGAGGTGCCTATGATACGTCGACACATGGCACGGCCCAACAGAGGCCCATTCTGATGAAAAGGCCGGCCCGTTTGACTTGATCAAATGGTAACGGGCCGGCCCACGGAAAGCCTGTTCGTATATAGCCCATTTATGGCCCGCTAACTCACGGCCCGTTACGACCTATCTGGGCCGTCCGATATGATTCCAGCCTGTTGTAACTTCCGGCCCATGTATGTCCCATGATGTCTTTCGGCCCATACGAGACCATTTGTAAATCTTTGCCCATTAACGACCCATGGTGAATCTGGCCCGCAATGAGATGTGTACCCCTTTATACCCATTAATGGCCCATTATTCATTTGGGTTGTTTCCAACCCGTGTTATCTTTCGGCATTCTCAGGGCCCATTTATTCTTGGGCTCATTTCCAGCATTCGGTTACTTACGGCCCGTTATTGGCCTTTTCTGCTTGTGGGCCAAATTCAGCTCGTGGTTACAATCGGCCCGTTTGCAGCCTGTTAATCTGTTGGGCCGTTTTCATAGCATCGTCCAATACTGCCGATTAACTACGGCCCATTATTGTCGGCCCATGAACGGATGATTCCAAATCTAGCCCATTTACGGCCCATAATGTGATCTGTTATTGGCCCATGTTTGGCCTATCGATCATACGACACGTAGAAGGCCCATTGATGCTACGACCCGTAAAAGGCCCATTGTTTCTACATCCCTTAGAAGGCCCATTGTTTCTACGACCCATAGGAGGCCCATGGTAACTACAGTAAATATGTAGCCCATGGTTATTGTTGCCTAGTTTTAAAAAATAGGTTATTGCTGCCACTGGCAAACCGTGGAAAAAGAACTGCACTGACTACAAGCAAACAAATAAACAAGACAACAAGGAACTAAATAAGCAAGCAACTTACGCTAGGATAGCACGGCTATTACACATTTTACATCCACTGGGCATCAAAGTTTGCTACCAGTGCAAATATAGGGAACAAAGCAGCATATCACATACACTGGTCGTCAAAGTTGGCGTCCAATGCAAATAAACGCCACAGCAAAATAAGTCCAGAACTGAAACCACTTCAGAAGAGCTCAAGAAACAAAATCTTGGGTGCCCATAATGCTGAAGATGCTTAGCAAGCTTATTAACTTTCTCTTGTTTGGCGCTTAAATCCTCCAACGCTTGCTGTTGCACAAGAAAGTATGCATCTGAATTCTGCGGGGACTTCCTCAGTCCTTCGGCTTCTTGCCGCAGCATAGCTGACTGATGCCTTTCATCTTTTAGCTGAGACTGAAGAAGCCGAAGTGATTCAGGAAGCGAGGTCGAAGAGCTTGTGCCAGCGGTACTGGCCAGTAACTTGAACACTACATCAAAGCGGGACTGTGGGGTTTTCTCACTGTCTACAAGATCGTTTTTATCACCTTTCTTGGAGACCAATAGGGTTGTCTCACTATCTTGAACCTTATCTGCATTACTTTCTCTACCATTGCATAGTGCGGTGCTCTTCTCCAATATTCTGTTTGCATACTACAAGGGAAACAAGCAGACACATCACAGGTTTAGCATGTAGTGTACCAAACTCATTTTGGTAAACCGGTTCAGTAGTAAGGTGGATAGGATAACAACATGAAACAAACATATATCTATGTACTATGGTCATTGTATTGTCCATATCATTCTAGTTTATGTTGCCAAATCAAGATAGAGACATAGTTCAACTCATATATTTTGAAGACACGGCAGCATAGACAGAATATAAGTGTGAGAAACTACACAGCATTGGCAACACTTGCAATGTGCATCACATGAGAACATAACTGTTTATACAACTGAAACTGAAATCAACATAGAGCAAGAAGTTAGAACAGCAATCCAGTTAAAGAAATAGGTTTAAAACATACCTGTTGCGCCTGGAGTTTCAATTGGATCCTTCATATTCAAAAGTAGTTGGTATGAGTAAATATAGTGATGCAACAGCAAAGGAGTATGGACCATAGCTACGGAATCTGACCCAGAACAGTTGCTCTTCTGCTTTAAACATGGAGTTTGGGTTCGCTATGGTGGTCTTCATGCTTTGGGCACTGTAGTTGCTTTACAAACTGCTCGTGTGGGGGTACTCTGTGGTGGACATGGTGCTTTGTCAACTAGAAGTGGGTTACTATCTGCTGGGGTTGGGGTTAGATGGGTTATAGCTGGTTCTCTACCCAATGGTGTAAGTGTGCAATCTGGAAGAGTCTCGATTATGTGTGGTGGGGCAATTAGTGGGCCAGTACAACCATGGTTCTATCTGCATCGACGGGTAGCACTATCTTTTGTGAAGAACGGGTTTTTGCTCCCTTAGATACTGCCATCACCCCCTTCAATTCAAATGGCTGATAAACAAGAAAATAAATTAAACATACAGACATTGTATGATAGATAGATGTGGTAATTCACATATATGTTGTCTAAGCAAACAGGACAGCATGACACAGTTTCACATATTTGATGCCTAACTAAACATGATATCATGACACGGTTTCAGATATACGATGGATAACTTAACAGGATATAATGGCATAATACAACATATGATGAGTATCTAAACAGGATGACATGACAAAACTATATGATGTCTATCTAAAATAGGTTGGGATGAAATAATTCACATAAATGTTGTCTAAGTATACAGGATGGCATGATATAATTGTCATAATTGATTCATATACTAAGCAGCTGGCACTCGCATGTATGATCTCTAAACTAAGCAGAGGGAATTCAATATTGTGCATATGATGTCTAAACTAAGCAATGCAAGACACCATATGCATGATATGAGAAATATAAGCATTGCAACTTAGAGCATACACCACAGGTGGGATATAGGACTGGTCATATGTCTCTGAATCCTCCTCTGAGGAGCTCCCTGTAACCATCGAGATATATGCTTCAACAGGTACCATTGCCTGCTCTGAAGACCTTGTGTTTCACTCCTGATTTTTCCATAACCGGCTCAAATGGCTGATACACATGAACAGTAGTTCAATATACACAGATTGTCGACAAATGGAATACATAATGGAAAAAAAAGATGGCATGAGATAATTCACATATATGATGCCTGGCTACATGGCGGTGCATAATTCACATATATGATAACTGGCTGAAAAACATGGCATTGCATAATTCACATATCTGAAATAGAAAGCAAACAGGAGGCATTCACACAAAGCATGCCTAATCTAAGCAGATGGCATGGCAATGCAAGACACCATATGCATGATATGAGCAATATAACCTTGCCAAGTTAGAGCATGCACCTTGGGGGGGGGGGGAATACGACCGGTCATCTGTCTCTGAATCCTCCTCTGAGGAGCTCCCTGTAACCATCGAGATATATGCTTCAATAGGTACCATTGCCTGCTCTGAAGACCTTGTTTTCACTCTTGATTTTTCCATAACCGGCTCAAATGGCTGAAACACATGAAGAGTAGTTCAATATACACAGATTGTCGACAAATGGAATACGTAATGAAAAAAGATGGCATGAGATAATTCACATATATGATGCCTGGCTACATGGTGGTGCATAATTCACATATATGATAACTGGCCGAAAAACATGGCATTGCATAATTCCCATATACTCCCTTCATTCCTAAATATTTGTATTTTTAGAGATTTCAAATGGACTACTACATACGGACATATATAGACATATTTTAGAGTGTAGATTCACTCATTTTGCTCCGTATGTAGTCACTTATTGAAATCTCCAAAAAGACAAATATTTAGGAACGGTGGGAGTATGATATAGAAACCAAACAGGCGGCATTCACACAAAGCAAATCTAAACTAAGTTGATGACATATAAGATGAATAATGTAAGCAATACGAGGCGCCATATGCATCATATGACCAACATCAGCATGCCAGGTTAGAGCAAACAACTCAGGTGGTAAATAGGAGTGGTCGGCTCCCTCTGAATCCCCATCTGAACAGTTATCTTTCTCTGTAATACAATCTGGAATGGCGGGAGGGGGGCACTTCGCCCATCATGGAGCGGCGTCTGCATGACATTGTATTCCCACGCAACGGTCTTCTCTTTTTCTCTACATGTTCAGCATGATTGTGCAAAATAACTGACATGCATAATAAAAAATTAGTTAGGTTTTGTAAGGCCTAAGGGGTGCATGCAGAAAACAAGACTGATGGTATCAAACGAGTGGATAGATCGAAAACTAATGATAGCAGGTAGATTATAACTTCAGTTTAGAAAGATAGACAATGGATCAGATACTGTTTGTTGCCCACCCAACATGAACCACATAGAAGACCCCAGATGAACAAGATAGTAGACAGATACTATTCGTTGCTGCCTTGATATGAGACCCACGGGAATTTTAAAACTCAAGTTTGAACGATAAAGTAGCAGGTAATAATAACCGATGTATAACGTAAGCAAACACGAAAGACTGCGACCTTTCTTATGGAACTGTGTAGTCCTCAGGTTCATCTGCTCAGTCGATGATGGTAATGCAGTTGGCGTGGCAGCCGGCAACGGGGAAGATGATCTGAGGCGGCGAAAGGAAGTTTTCAGGGGAAATCTCTGCTGCAGTGAATGCTTCTGTCGATGGTGCACCTCAGGTGGGGTGGATGACGGCAAGGCAGGAGCAGGACATAACACACAGATTTTTCTTTGATGCCTAGCTGAAAATGAAGTAAATCTATAAGGGCTCCTTAGAATTGGAGGATTCTATAAACGCGGGGACAGCTAAAACACAGGAATAGGATAGGAACGCACGTGCAAAACAGAGCATTTGGAAACATAGGATTTCTGTGAACCTCGGTGTTTGGTTCACATGAATTGGAAGAACACAGGAATGGAGAAACATGGTCAAATTAAAGTCAAACCACGTGAAAATGAAAAAAATAAGAATATTATTATGTCAGTAATGCAATTAGTCCTACCATTTTTCTTCGAAAGAGACACCGAAGGAAAAAATCCTCCAGTTTTGCTTTGCTCCACTCCTAACCAAATGCACAAATAGTAGTACTATAGTAGTTCCATAGAAAAGGATCCCTGAGGGATCGACATGAATGTAGAGTAACAAAGTGATACAACGAGTGTACAACCTCTTTGGCATAGCCTTGTCGACCTCAGCATCATCGGGTTGGACACGGAGGGTGGTGATGCTGGTGTGACTGTCGGAGGCGAGGAAGAAGATCCGAGGCCTCTGGAAACGGCACTGAGGGTACTGCTCCACTGTGATGGACGGTTTCGTTGTTGGAGCAGCTCCGGTGAGGTGTATGGCGGCGAGGCTGAAGCAGGACAAGATAGACAACATTAATCTGAAGTGAGACTCTAATATCATCTGCAATAGTTGATGTAAAATACATCACCAAAAAGTGCTAGATGTAAAACGCATCAGCCGCGCCACGTCGCTTCGACAGATGCTGTAAATACTGTTTACTCTGAACTTAACTTAAGAAACTGAACTTTATAGTCAAAACTAAATTTTACTGTCGAAACTAATTGAACTAGTAGAAGAGCAGTGCAATCGATGTTTAGGGCATTCAAGCACTAGTAGCAGAGAAGCAGTGATCTAAATCAGCACGCGCTCGAGCAGGGAATGCACTAGCAGAGAACAAGTCGTGCAGCAGAACCGCGAGCGAGTGCTAAAGCAGCAACTCCTGTAGCCGCCGGAGGTCGTGCAGCAGCAGCAGTAGTGCGAGCAAGAGCAAGAGCAGAGCATCAGCATGAATGAGAGCAAGAGCGGGGCAGCAGCACGACTGACATCAATAGCAGTGCAGAGCAGCAACACGAAGTGGCCGCCGAGGAAGCAACGACATGGGGGAGAGATGCCATGGATGACGTGGCTGGCGATGGCGCCGTCGATGGAGACCCTCCATGGTTGCTCGGTATCAAGCACCGGCAGCCCCTTGAGATCGAATAAAAGATAAAATGCAACGGTGAGCGCAGAACCTCCTTGGTGGCGCCGAGTTGGCCTCGGCTTCATCAGAGGAATTGGTGAGGGTGCTACGGTTCCGGTGGGGCAGGACAAGATAGCACTGTGGGGATGGAGGTGGTGCGATAGACGAGGCAAACATCGGGGCAGCTCCTTGGAGGTGGAGGACGGGGCGGCTGATCCGGCGGGACAACGAGATTGACAACGGATCCTCATCCGGTGCAGTGAATGAGGGACGGCAAGCTGTTGCGGTGGACTACGTCGTCGGGGAAGAGTCTCTGGCTGGGCGGCGGTCGGGAGGCCAACCGAGGAGCTTGGGGTTTCGTGGGTTTTGGCGGCCTCGGTGTATGAATGGGGGGGACGAAGGGGAAGGTAGGGGGAAGCCATGGCTTAGGGACACGCTTGTACGAAATTTAGGGTAAGTTACCAGCGTACCCCCACCGGTTTTGACACCGCGACGTCGAGCTGGCATTTCCGGCTGAGGGGTAGAAGGGGGACTTTGTGTGTCTAGACCGCGGGACCAATTTCGGATGAGGAGGGAGTTTTCGTGCGCGTCAAAACTTCATGATAACAAGGCACGACACGGGTTGAAGAGGCGGGATTTCAAAGCAGATGAGACAAAAGATACTCGAGCTTAAAATTTCGGGATAACAAGGCGCGGATTCCTTGTTCGGTAGAACAAGCTTAACGTGTACAAAAAAATCATATAAGACACAAGAGAGTGATGTCCCCTTTTACTATATTTCTATAAATGTCATTGAAAAAACTACAATAAAAATGTAAAAAAATCGGGAGAACAAGATTACCCTGTACAGTACCAAATCGATTCACACTTCCCTCAACAACAACAAAAAAAACCAATTCCCATCAAAAGAAAGAGTCATGTCCCTTTTTAAATTTTGGAACTATATGAGTGCCCTTTTCAATTTTGGAATTATTCCGGGTTCGTTTGGCCTTTTTTATACATTAATTGAGTTTCTGGACATTTAATGTGCATAATCCAAATTTGAACTGCAAGCACATGTTCTGGTGCACCAAAGTTGGTTGAAAAATCACATGTGTGTCCTTGGGTGAATTTCTAGGTCCCATGCAAGAAATGGGAATGAAATTCAAACATCTGGGCGTCGTAACTCGGCCGAGAACATCGAGGAACTTGGTTTTTAAATTCATGTAAATCCAAAACTCGCCTGGAAATAATGAAACTTGGCATGGTGTCATGTCATGGCACTAACATGCTGTGGTAAAAAATTGGGCCGATTTGGAACAAGATTTGGTATAAGCTTCTTGCAAACCAGAGCTTCTCTAAAGAAGGCTCGTGGTTCTGAGAGGGAACGTGTCACCTTTGAGTGTGAAATGATATACGCTGCTCCCCACCCCTTGAGTTTCTTTATAGAGGCAACATAGAACTACATGAGTGCCCTGTTAAATTTTGGAATTATTCTGGGTTCGTTTGGCATTTTTTATACATTAATTGAGTTTCTGGTCATTTAATGTGCATAATTCAAATTTGAACTACAAGCACATGCTCCCGTGCACCAAAGTTTGCTGAAAACTCACATGTGTGTCCTCGGGTGAATTTCTAGGTCCCATGCAAGAAATGGGAATGAAATTCAAACATCTGGGCATCGTGGCTCGGCCGAGAACATTGAGAAACTTGGTTTTAAAATTCTTGTAAATCCAAAACACGCCTGAAAATCATGAAACTTGGCATGGTGTCATGTCATGGTACTACCATGCCCTGGTAAAAAAATGGTCGAATAGGAACAAATTTTGGAATAAGCTTCTTGCAAACCGGAGCTTCTCTCAAGAAGGCTCATGGTTCTGAGAGGGAACGTGACACCTTTGAGTGCGAAACAATATACGCTGCCCCCCTTGAGTTTCTTTACAGAGGCAACATAGAACTACATGAGTGCCCTGTTAAATTTTGGAATTATTCCGGGTTCGTTTGGCCTTTTTTATACATTAATTGTTTTTCTGGTCATTTAATGTGCATCATTCAAATTTGAACTACAAGCACATGCTCCCATGCACCAAAGTTGGTTGAAAAATCACATGTGTGTCCTCGGGTGAATTTCTAGGTCCCATGCAAGAAATGGGAATGAAATTCAAACATCTGGGCATCATGGCTCGACCGAGAACATTGAGAAACTTGGTTTTAAAATTCTTGTAAATCCAAAACACGCCTGGAAATCGTGAAACTTGGCATAGTGTCATGTCATGGTACTACCATGTTGTGGTAAAAAATTGGCCGAATAGGAACAAGTTTTGGTATAAGCTTCTTGCAAATTGGAGCTTCTCTCAAGAAGGCTCATGGTTCTGAGAGGGAACGTGACACCTTTGAGTGCGAAACAATATGCTCTGCCCCCCTTGAGTTTCTTTATAGAGGCAACATAGAACTACATGAGTGCCTTATTAAATTTTGGAGTTATTCCGGTTTCGTTTGGCCTTTTTATACATTTATTGAGTTTCTGGTCATTTAATGTGCATAATTCAAATTTTAACTATAAGCACATGCTCCCGTGCACCAAAGTTGGTTGAAAAATCACATATGTGTCCTCGGGTGAATTTCTAGGTCCCATGCAAGAAATGGGAATTAAATTCAAACATCTGAGCATCGTGGCTCGGTCGAGAACATTGTGAATCTTGGTTTTAAAATTCTTGTAAATACAAAACACGCCTGAAAATCATGAAACTTGTCATGGTGTCATGTCATGGTACTACCATGCTGTGGTGAAAAAATTGGCAGAACAGGAACAAGTTTGGGTATAAGTTTCTTGTAAACCGGAGCTTCTCTCAAGAAGGCTCGTGGTTCTGAGAGGGAACGTGTCACCTTTGTGTGCATAATTCAAATTTGATATACAAGCACATGCTCCAGTGCACCAAAGCTGGTTGAAAAATCACATGTGTGTCCTCTGGTAAATTTCTAGGTCCCATGCAAGAAATGGGAATGAAATTCAAACATCTGGGCGTCGTGGCTCGGCTGGAAACATTGAGAAACTTGGTTTTTTTAATTCCTGTAAATCCGAAACACGCATGAAAATCATGAAACTTGGCTTGGTGTCATGACATGGCACTAACATGCTGTGGCAATTTTGTTGTCCGATTTGTGAAGGCGCACACATTAACAATCAACAAAGTCATTCTGGAACAAGTGTTGTCATGTTAGAATCGGAAACACAAGTATTATTGAAACCATGGGCATTCTATTTACCATTTACGTGCCCCAACGCGTCTCAGTTTTTTATTAGCTAGGAGGCGCCACGCAGGGTAGCTATTTGAGTACGGGAGGCGTGCGATCAGACCCCTACGCGTGCTTATTGGGAGGAGAGCCCTTTGACCTCCATCTGCCATCCACGTCTCTCCCAAGGTCTCCATTAATGGAGCCCGAGCCTCTGTTTAATGGCATGGAAATGTCTCACTCAAGTGAGATTTAAGAGAGAGAAAAGAAAATCTAAAAAGAAAATTTTGCACGGATCTTGATGTAAGATCCGACGAACCTATATAGCATCTACTACGACTTATAGCAAGACCGATGAATATATATAAGGACGACGAGAGTGGATAATAATTGTTTTACATAATTAGGAATATAATTAAAAAAGCCACATGCGGCTACGCCCGAAATACACAAGGGAAAAACAAGAAGGAAGACGCATACAACGATCTGGCTTGCTGATCTCTACTTTCTTTATGCGCTGCAGGTCACGAAGACTATTTCTCGTAGCGAGCGATGATGATCTCTTTCATCAGTTTCATGTCCTTAATACGTTGCTTGGCAGCATCCACGGATTCCTCCACCAGCCTGTTGCCCTCGATGCGTAGCATGGCATTCTGGTCCATAAGTTTCTTGACGATGACGCCCGTCCTCTGCAACAAGGCAGCAGTCTCCTCCGCCTGCTTCGCCCTTCCGGCGATCTTCGCACTCAGCAGGTCGCGCTCGGCCCGGAGCTTCGCATTGCCCTCTTCTAGTTGCTGGATGACGCCGGTAGCCTCGTCCTGCAACCTCACCTGCCCACGAGAAATTTTTCCAGGCCGTCGCGTCGCGGCGGGACCTCCATGCTGCTTCGGCGGTGCGGCGGACATCTCTGCTGCTTCCGCAGCATGGCCGAACCAGTCTGCTACATTGACGGCGCGGCAGGACCTCCATGCTGCTTTAGCAGCGCAGCGAGACCTTTGTGCTGCTACTGTTGCGCGGCTAGACATGTCGGCTGCTTTCGCGGCAAGGCGGGACATCTCTCATGCTTCCTCTTCCATGCTCTCTCCCTGGTGGAAATCTCTCGACCCAGAACTCACGCTGGCCATGGCTTGATTGACTTGATTGTTTTTTGTGGATGAGGAGTTGAGGAGGAATGTGCAGTCATCTTGGCATAGTAGTATTTATAACCGAGTACTACTAATATTCTCCTAAGTGGGAAACCGTTTAGGTTGTGATCGGTGTGAATAGGTTTGCAATTAAATATAGCATGGTAGTAGTAGTAATTTGGAATGTGACGAGATGCGCTCAAAATTTATTGACGGTTCTAGTTTCGAAGTGCAGCACTATTCCCGGATGGCATAACGTGGGCACATGTTCTCGGCTATGGTGTAGCATATGCCATGGTACTAGTTCTTTTTCTACTACTGTGTTCGTGCAAAAACTGGCACCATCGGATACATATCTTATGCTTATTGGGGCGTTCGACGGGAATAGCCTCGTGGCGAGCTATAGACTAGTCTTTTTTTCAGACGCATTACACCTATCTCTCGGGACTTCTCGCACGCACCATCACTGCTCCCTAGGTCGATGCCACCCAGATACACTTGTACTCTGAGTTTAGTATGTTATACAGGAAGAGAAGAGGTGCACGCACGCACTCGTCCTCTCTAACACACGCATCTGTAGCTACGAATTGTAGTGTTCTCAACCATCTGATTGGCTCTATCATAGGTTTCACGTTGCTCCTTGGCCTTGAGATTGAGAAGTTTAAAACACGGAGGCTAAGATGGAGGCACGAGGTTTTGGTTAATGTGTGGGCCACACACGGCACCAACACGACACGAGCTTCGTGTGCCTGGTGCGCATGCAGTCAGGTGAGTTGTCCAAGTATAGACACAACCAGGCCCTCGTTGGTATCCGCGCCTCGACTTAGGCTGGTCATAGTGGAGAGTAACATAGACTAGTTACTAGTCTATGTTACTAGTACCTTCATAGTGGGTAGTGTCATATATGTGATAACATAGTACTGCATTTCTTCATTTATTACTTTTTAGACTCATTTGGCATTGGAAAGCGCTATGTGATGGTAACATATTAGGCTAGTCATAGTGGGAGTAACTTAACTACTCCCTCCGTCTAGGTGAATAAGTCATATTAGGTTGTGCACCGTGACCAAGGAGGAGGGGAAAACGATAGAACTTAATGTTTATTTGCTAATTAATAGCATTGCATGCAATGAACTAACCACTGCATGTCGTGTTTGGTAGTCTCAAGTCATTAAAAGCATGCACACTCACATCTCTTATTGGTTCATATGTCAAGAAACAAGAAACGAGGTAGAAGTTAATGCACCGCGCCTAAGTGTTTTGGGATTATTTGGTTTTCGTAAGATGACTTACACACCTAGACGGAGGGAGTAGTAACATAGCGCACTTCGAGAAAATTCTGCTTATGTGGCAAGTAATTAATAAGAGGTGGTAACATAATATGTTACTGTAACATAGCGCTTTCCAAGACAAGATGAGTCTACAAGCTAATAAATGAAGCCATCTATGATACTACTATTATGTTACTTTGCATTATGAAGGTAATAACTTAGACTAGTGTCATATGCATAACACTAGTCTAAGTTACTCCCCACTATGACCAGCCTTATGTTACTCTATTTGCCTCTCTCCTCATTAATTAATTTCCACCTCATCATTTTTGCTTATGTGGCATCTATGTTACTACCCATGTTACTCCCACTATGACCAGCCTCATGCGCAGAGAAATTAGGATCGGAGGGAGTACTACTAGTAGTACTACTTTGATGTGTCGCATCAACTCGCACAAGTATGCAACACTTCCTGAACAAACAAGCATATAAGCTGTTATACATACTTCTTATAAGCAGTTATACTTCTTACCCAAAGGATCTTCTTATAAGCAGTTATACATACTTCTTATAAGCAGTTATACTTCTTACCCAAAGGATTTTTATATCCAACAGACACAAAATATCCATTCGACTGTTGGAAATTACTTCAACTACTGATCCGATGTCGAAGTAATTGCTGCATCGCCACCAAAGCCCACCATCTCTTAAGCTAAACTAGACCGAGCTAACCCCTATATTAGCATATTACTAAGATAAACATAAGGCACTGTAGAATCATTTAGGACGTGAGCTTATCAATCTGAATGTGGAGGCACACCAACTTAGCCCCGGCCAGCAGCTTGGGAGGAACTGTGAAGAAGGTCAGCTCGTGCACGGCGACGTCGCCGGGATCCTTGCTGCTTGTCACCTCCATTTCCACCTTGACGGCATCGGTCCTGCCATTGGGCTCCCCCGGCGGGCCGTTCGCCCACAGCTTGGTCATGTAGTGCGGCAGTGGGGACGACCCCGCTCTGAGGCAGACGACTGACACGGCGATAGGCGCGCCGATGTCGAGCACGCCACCGACCAAGAAAAACGCGCGGCCGTCCTCCTCTACGAACAGCAAGAGCCGTGGCTCCGATAGTGGCACTTGTAGCTGGAGCACCTTGCTATACTAGATCTTGTGCACGGGCATGGGATGCATGGTGCTGATGTGGTGGGAGAGCGCTGGCAGCGGGCCTTCGTAGCCGCAAACGAGCACGGGGCATTGGCAGGGCGCGAGCGGACACACGCTCTGGTGATCAGCGAGCTTGTGGTAAGTGACGTAGAGCCCACAGCCTTCATGCGGGCAATCCACCCTCACCGAGGAGAGGACAGTGTCCACCGCCGTGTTCTGCACGTCGAAGCCACCGCCGCGCTCGCACTTCTGGCACTGCCGCTGGTTCCCTGGGCACTCGACGCAGCAGTCCGCGCAGGCGAGGTGCCCTCCCTTGCACTACACAAATCAATCGAACATCACATCAATCAAGAAACCTGCACCTTGCTCGATCAACTGAACAGACGAGGTGTATTCAAACCCCATACACTGGAGGCTTCAAGGGGCGGAGGCACAAGGGGCAGTGGAGCAAGGTGAGGTCCATCGAGACCATAGAGAGCTCCATCGTCCGGTCTTGTTCCGTCTGCATGATCTCGCCCTCCTCGTGCACAACCATCTCTCGCTTTATTAGGGCCGGGGCATTACAAAGCTTTACCGCCACATATTCATACTACTTCAAGGTGCATTAAATCAACACATGCAAGTATCAAAAGGAGAGTCACGGCATGCATGCATGCGTTCTAATTAATGCATCGTTAAACGCAAATTATTGAAATATATCAAGTGCAGTGCTTTGATGTGTCGCGTCAACTCGTACAAGACCGAGAAGTTTGATTACTACAAAGCCCTCTCGCCTTAACCGCACCTGCCTTTGGCTGCATGACAGGTGGGCCACCCTCCTGTTGGGCCCACCTATCATACACGCAAAGGCAGGAGCAGTAAGTCAATGAAGCTACGTCCCTCCCTCGCCCATGAGCATGGTGGCTGGAAGGACTAGGAGAAGCTTTCATTCGCTACACGCTCTCCCTCCCGCACGCGGTGGACATGCAGCAGCTCAATCGGTGTCAGATGGCCAGAAGCATACTGTAGTACTCCTCCACTGCAGTAGTACTCCATCATTGTTCAACTTCCCGAAGACGCGAAGTGACAAGCGCAGCCCAGACGCTCGTGTGGCAGTTTCATGTGTAGAGTAGTCTAGGATAGCATGTACCGTGCATGTAAGCTTAAAATCGTTGGGGTCAGCTCCATGATTTTTTATTAAAATAATCTTCTAGCCCTACCTGTCATCCTGGTGATTGTAGTTTGCACGCTCATCTGGTCAAGACAGGAATATATATTATAATTTGTGGTGGGGTAAATGTTAGAGGTTGCAGCAAATGGAGTATTTTACACTGTGGGTCTTTCAGCCAAGTTTTGAGGCAACCATGTGGGGCTAGTGCTATGACGTGTCGCGTCAACTCGTACAACGAGGAGAAGCTTGATTTCACTACTACACGCCTTCTCCCTTGCCCATGCGCGCGGTGATTCACAGACGAGGACATGCTTTTACTTATAGTAGTACTACAACAAGCTATCCCTCCCACACGTGGTGGAAGGTCAAGCAGCAGTGGATTCGATACTGTAGAAGCAGTAGTAGTAACATCATTGTTCATCTTCTCGAAGAGGCAAAGAGCCAAGTGCGACCCGAATGTGGCAGTTTTGAACCTTGGAGCACGCATATAGCCAGGCTCTTGCATGAGACAAAATTGCTATGTGAGCCCACTATTACTTGCTAGTATAGCCCTATAAACCAGAAAGGAGTATTTGCCTTTCTAGAGATTTCAACAAGTGACTAGACTACACCGAGACGGAGTACGTATGGAGCAAAATGAGTAAATATACACTGTAAATAAATATGTAGTTCTCTCGTTTTCCTCTCCGCCTTGATCATGGTGCACAATAGGCACCTCGTCGTCGACGGGAACGTCTCCTGACACGCGATAGACGCGAGCGGCGGTCGCCTCCATAGGTGCTTGAGGCCATGTTTGGTTCATAAGTGCAAGGACTTTTTCTAGTCCTAACTAAAAAGTCCCTCCCTATTTGTTTCCAGGGACTAAAAAGTCCTAGTCCCTTCCTAGAGGTTATGAAATGGCATGTAAAAGACCATGTTACCCCTAGTATACAGAAAAATAACAACCAAACAACACCATGGGGTGGCGGGGCATCGGGTGTAGGGAGGGACATTGTTGGAAAAGTCCCAAAAAAGACTCTCCTTGAGAGTCTTCTTCATTTAGTCCCCAAAAAGCAACTTTTAGTCCCTAGTAGTCCCTCCCATTTGGTTAAAAAGTCTTTAAGAGAGACTTTTTCTAGTCCCTACACAAAAAAGTCCCTGGAAACAAACACCCCCTGAATGCCAAGGTCGGAGAGGGTAGCGGTTCTCGAGACTATGAACGGTCAATGATGCATCCTCAATTGCATGCAGAGGGAATTGATTGGAGAAGCAGAATAGAGCCAGCACGATGTGAATGCAACAGAATTTGGATTCTCATATAAATGCGCCCCACCACTCCAATCCATCTACTCCTAGTCTCTGCGCAACAATGCTCACTCCAATCCAAGACCAAGTGACCAGAAGCCAGAAGCACCTATGGAGGCGATGGACGTGAGCGACAGTTAGCTGTGCCAAATCATCCAAGGCGCCGGCCTGCAGCCCTGCACCACGCAGCGTTTCCAAACGGTGCTGACGACTGCCAGCGTTGTAGCCCTCGCCGATGCTGGCTTCACCTCTCGCATGGACGACATGATGGTCAACTCCATCCGCAAGTTCACCACCGTCAAGAAGCGTGCGGATGACCTTGTCGTACTGCTCCAGCCCGCGCGCCCAGGCTCCTCATTGCCTGCCACCCTCATCGGCCTCAATGGTGATGAACTCTTTCAAGCCCTGGTGGCCCTGCAGGTGCCGGAGGTCGCGATGAAGAATGTGCACCTCGAGGTCGCGCTCGCCGCACAGCGCCTCACCATGCAACAAACCGTCGACCTGCACATCCATGTCTATGAGGAAATCATCTACATAGGCCACTACATGGCCAGCAAGGACAGAAAGACGTTGAACTTCTTCCAGTGGCTGTAATCTTTGCATGCCATTGTTCAGAAGCACGTCGATCTGGGCACGAAAGCCATTGCTACTTATCCGCCGTTCGGTGGGCCGGCGCCCTGAGTCGAGGAGGTGGACGTCGTTGATGGATGCATCTCTTCTTCTTGCCTCGTGTAACCAGCACTGCTTCACCTCGTGGCCTTAATGTTTTATTAGTATAGGAGTATATGGCATTTTTATTCCAATCGTAACATTTTCACTATGAGGTGGGCCGCAATTGAGCAAACCGACCATCAGCAAATCCCCTCCCCGCCCACCGGGCGTCGGCTGAGTTTAGAATTAGAAGAGAGAAATGAGGGAGAAGAGCTAGCTGTAGCACGGATGCTCTTGTCAAATGGGACTCGCGTTGATAGAATAGGAGTACTGAGCACTCATACCACCTTTTTAGGGAAAAAATAGGCGTATGTCTAGTACTACCACTAGTTGGGTGAGTGCGACCTATACCTGTCATCACTTTAGGTCTCCTTTTCGAACCGTAGCTATGCTTCACTGTACATATTTTTTTCACGCATTTATCCTCCTATATGTACTCCTAGGCTATTTCTACATGATCCCTTTCGCCGACATGTGGGACATAGAGCATCTGGGTTGTAGTGCATGCACGACTCGGAGCATATGCCGGGGTACTTTACATTTCAGACTTCACGAATTACATGCAAACCCCCTGCAAAAGGATAAATAAATAAATGAATTACTACATGAAACCGGATTATTTTGTAGAAACCGGAGCACGTTCATTAAATTTTGGACATAACACGTTTATAAAAAACTACCGGACCTAAACCAGTCTAAGGGCCTCTTTGATTCGCAGGATACTGAAAACACAGAAATGGGGAAAGTATGATGGCGATGAACCGAGACGAGGAGAACTCTAACTCATTTAGAGGTTAGAGTTAGATTCTAACCTTGAACTAACTCTAAACCAAAGAGGTGTATGGATGGAAGGGTTAGATTGACAATAAATGTTCTTTCTCAATCATTTGACTACTTTGGACCCTATTTCCTGTCGTATTTGGTGTGGCCAGCTCTTGTGTGGCCTCCTCCCGCTCAAAATTGACATAAATGAACCATCTTTACAAATCAAGCATGCAAAACATGATAAAATTTACTTTCTCCATACAATTGGGATATCCCACTTAAACATACAAGTCCTCAATCAAGCTTCACAAAAAAATACACTCCATGAAACAAAGCATGAGCTAACTCATCATAGAAGTCATTCACGATAGGGAGGGAGCCCGGAGCCCCTCACCCAGGGAGGAGCTCGTCATCGTCGCTCTGGAGGAAGGCTCTATAGAGCCCAAGCCACAGGAACCACTATAACGCCGACGCTTGCGAGTTGAGTTCGACACCGACATGGGTAGCAGGGCCACTTGCCAACGACTACGGACCGAATCTTTGGGCCTATAGAAATAATGCAAGCCTGAAACTGAAATACCTAGAAAGGTGAACTGAATCTTTGGGCCTCTAGAAATAATGCAAGCCTGAAACTGAAATACCTAGAAAGGTGAACTGAATCTTTGGGCCTCTAGAAATAATGCAAGCCTGGAACTAAAATACCTAGAAAGGTGAACTGATTCTTTGGGCCTCTAGAAATAATGCAAGCCTGAAACTAAAATACCTAGAAAGGTGAACTAAATCAAAGATTTATTACCTCCTCAAGCAGCATCAAACAATTACATGCGTGCACCACAAATCTATACCAAGTTTAATCAGGATCTACTTTTCCAAATCAGAATTAGCGCTAGAGCAAGCAAGATCAATGATATGGCTGTGAGACAGAGAAGGAACGAACAAACTCACCCCTCTCGCGACCTCCCTTGTAGATGCGCCACCGCGCATGATAGAGAGAGAAAAATGACCGGTGAAGGAGGAGCGGGGCGAGCTTCGAAGGCCGGAGGGAGAGGGCGGCCGGAGGAGGGCGACAGAGGCCGGAGGGAGAGGGCGGCCTGAGGAGAGAGAGGGCGAGCAGCGGAGCGGTTCTTGGGCGGGCGGCCCGATGGGGAATAGGGAGGAGTCGTGCGAGGGGGGGAGGGAGCGATCTGGTGCGAGCAGGGGAGATTTTTTAGTTCCCTTTTAGTGGGCCAAAGGAGAACTAACCCAATTAGAACCTCTCCGTCGGGCTAGTTTTTTTAGCTGGGTTAGAGCAAACTAGCTCAAACTAACCCCTCCTGTTTGGATAATTAGAGGCTATTTCAACCCAAACTAGCTCTAACTCAGGGATCCAAACAAAGAGGAGTAGTACTGTACATGCTACAGTCTGGACCGTAGGACACTTTTTTGGCCATATCAGCACATTGTTTTCTATTAGTGATTCACCCGGCTGCCATGGTTCGCACTCCTCTACCATGGTTCGCACTCCTCCTACGTACTTTGATGACATGTGGGAGAGCCAGCATCCGGGTCGATGTGTGATGCACCAGATTAGAGTGCGGAACGGAAGGGGAGCATCACCCCGGTCGTACCGCCAGTAATTCATGACTATAGTAAGTCGTCATATCACAAGTCTTTTCCAGTAGTAACGCGCCATCAAATCGCACAACCCGACCTTTCCAGCAGTAAGTAAGTTGAATCCGCTACTCCCTCACCCTCCTCGCCTCTCTATCAAACCGCCTACATGAAAACTGCCACGTGTACTGCCCGGGAAAAGCCCCGCCCCCAACTTTTAACTACGCGAAAATAGTTCGAGCTTGTTCGTTCTATATAAATACTAGTACTGTATGTTTATTCACCCATGGGGTTGTTCAATGAATGGAGGACCGGGGAGCACACATGAACAATACTACTACTACTACCTCCGTCCTAGTTTATTGGTCCCCATTGTATATTGTGGTAAATTTTGACTATAGATTGAACTAACAAAACGTTCATGCATGTTACCAAAAATTATATCATTGAAAACTATGCTAAAATACGAATCCAACGATATAATTTTTGTTAACATGCATTAACATTTTGTTACCTAAATATTTGGTTAAAAATTTGCACGAACTACAAAGGTGACCTTTACACCAGGACGGAGGTAGTAGTAGTTGTAAGTAGGAGTCATACAGTTACTCACCTTAAATAGAGACTTTCTTTTCTTTAATGCCACGTACACAAATTGATAAGGCTTGTTGTGGAGAGAAAAAGATAATCACTCCACTATATATGTACGCCGGGGCCTGAGCGCTTGCTTTACTAGGGTTGCTCTCTTCATTCCCTCATCCTCTCCAGATATAAACAAGACAGCGGTAGCGACATTTTCTCTCTACTCACCGTTGGTCATAGATCCAGCCGGATCCCATCGGCTGGTGTGTGTAGAGGACTAGGTGCATCATTCACGCGGTTATCATCGGCGAGGGAGGAAACCCACAGCTGCCGGAGGGGCCCGATCCTCTGCACGTGTCGTTCTCTCCGACACAGCGCCAGCTCGGGAGGTCCTCCGACCCTTCTTCCTCCCTGTTATATTGTGCACAGATCCGACCTGCCGCCACCGACATCCCGACGACCCTTAGGTATAAGTTCTTTGAAAGCGGCCTTGCTCTACTGCCCCAGCTCCCCACGTGTCTACATGTGCATCTTTTTCTACTCCCATCAACTCTTCCAAAGCCACCTAAATTTTTAGTATTATTAGAGGTAAATATACTTCATGCATTCGGATCTAGGACTTGGTTCAGACAACGAAGAAAGGGGGGAAAGTTGTACCATGAATATAGGACTTGATTCAAAGAGGAAATAGTATGGTAAAAGTAGTAGAGACCGGATACCCAACCGGTCTCTTGGTTGAAAAGGGAAATAATGGGAAAATGCAGTACAAACTGGATAAGGAACAAATCTATTATTGGTTCAAAAAATGATAGAAAGTGGCGGCTGGTGGACAAGTCAACAGAGTATGTCCAGGATTAGATTTGTTGCCCTCACATAGTAAAAGGTCTCCAGGATTAAATTGCTGCCCTCACATAGTAAAAGGTCTCCAGGATTAGATTTGCTGCCCTCACATAGTAAAAGGTCTCCAGGATTAGATTTTCTGCCCTCACATAGTAAAAGGTCTCCAGGATTAGATTTGCTGCCCTCACATAGTAAAAGGTCTCCAGGATTAGATTTGCTGCCCTCACAGAGCATGAACAAACTCGGCATCACCACTTTATGCCTCCTTGTAGGTACATTGTGCTGATGCGTCCACTGTCGAATGTCCTTATACCAACCTTTTGATGTTGTCAATGTAAGGGCGCATGTAAAATGAAGCGAGCACGCTGTTACCTTAGGGACATGTCTAACCAGTGTTATTGTTAATCTAATGCCTCCTGTGATATGATGCGATTAAACTGTGTTACAAATGGTACTCCTGCTGTTTTCCCCAGTATGATAAGTAAGTTGCTCCTTAACGTTGCTGAGTGTCCTGGTGTCCCCACGGTCCCATGCCCTTAAACCAACTCTTTAGCTGCTGTTGATTTACTATATCTGGTAAACAAGCAATGCCACCATTAAAGTAATCCCATATTTGATGAATGTCATTGTTGATCGTAATGCTTCCGGTAACATGAAGCATTGCTGACGTTTTAAAATTTCTACTATCCTTGCGTGATTGCCATGAACATAATTAAGATGCTTCTTTTCATTTCGTGTATGTTTGTATATTGGGATATCCATTTCACCTTGTTGCTATTGTGACCTTTTGGTGAACTACACAAAACACTCTTTTTTTGGAATGAGTGTCTTGTGCAATTCAACTAAAATGTCACGTGGGCAACATCTCCCAATTTTGGTGGAACTGCACAAAATAGTGATTAGAGTTTCCAAAATCTCCGTCAAATTCTGCTGGTAATCTCGTGCAACATTTTATTAGCCTTTGCAAGATGAGCCGTCACAGTCACCACAATGGCACTTTATTTTAGTGGAACTGCACAAAAGGATTAGCAAATTATAGTTGCACCTTACATGAGCAGGACAGCCAACCTTAATGTTCCTCAATTTTAGTGAAACTACTAAAGAACCTGCCAGCTCACGAGAGCAAGTACTTCTTGCTAGCTGAATGATGCAATATTTGCTTCATTTCAGGTGAACTGCAGAAAAAGGCGCATGAATTGAATCATGGAAGTCCAGGTAGGCCTCATCCGAGTGGAGCTGCAGGTTGAGTTCAAGGAGTGCCACAATTATAGTAATCAGGCTCTTCTTATTTGTGTTGTGCAAACAGTAATACTGAACTACAGATGTTGTGACGGTCAAGAGCATTCGCCAAGTTCTTTGGTTGTATGACACGGCTAGACAAGATGGATTTAATCTCAATATTCACTTTATCAAAAGGCTCTAATGGGTTGGTTCTGAATCTTTCAAGCTGATCAATGAGATGTGTAGGCATATTTGTTGTACTTATTAATTGAATCTTATTTGTTTGTTATGAATCTTGCAAGCTGGGAATCAATGAGATGTGTAGGCATCTTTGTTGTACTTATTAGTTGGATATTATTTGTTGATTCTGAATCTTGCAAGCTGGGAAACACGACATGATGATGCAGAGGACAAAAACCATAACAAACAGTTCAAACTTGGTAGTATTATCTATGTGAAAGTGCGACAAATGTGCTGATCATGTGCGTCCTGAGAAGAATAATTCTAATTGTTGTGCACGTTGATCCTGTGGCACTGATAGAACGAGCCAATGCATTGCTTGTTTTAAGTATAAACTTCTATTAAATCTAATGAAATTTAAGTAAAGTGACCACTAACTCTTGTTATTACAATACCAATACAGACGCGCTCGTGAACCGACGTGTGGCTAGGGTAGGTTTCTTAACGGAAGCATTTGAATGCGCTGAGGGTGCATCTTCTGCCGGGTGTGCAGCAGGCGATGGATGGGTAGTAACTGTTGTCGCCTGTACACACTCAGTTTACTATTGAATCCAGTTCCCCAAGAGCTGAAAAACAAACTGTTGCCGCCGCCTACCCACTCGTTCACTTGAAGAGACTCCAATGGCGATCTGAGGGGTGAGCCTGCTGGATATGGACTTCAGCAAGGAATTCCCCTTTGAGTTCACCATTTAGTCCTATGACTGCACCAAGTTGCATGTGATGTACACCAACGATCCAGACTCGGTGAAGCTCTTCCTCGCCGAGTTCAAGCAGTACCTACAGGATGAGAAAGCACAAGGTCGCAGGACTAGACCTTGTGCCCATGCATTCATCTCCTGACAGGGACCAGAGGATCGCCATCGCCCAGGTATGTGTGCGGGACGAGGTTCTCATCTACCACTATTGTAGGGCCATCAGAGGTTCTGGAGCATTCGCCCGTTTCATTGGCAGCGCTGACTGCACCTTCGCTATGTTGGAGAGAAGGAAGAACATGATGATTCGGCCATTTGGTGCAACAAGCTTGTCGACATCCAGAAGCAATACAAGATCATTGACAACAGGAAGGAGAAGGACTCCATGGTTGACCTCGCCGAGACCATCATCGACCCCTGATACGCCAATATGAAAGAAGACAACGATACCAAGGACCTGAACACATGGGAGGTACCTCTAAATCTAGCCTACATAACCTACGCGGCCAAGGATGCATACGCATGCTATGACATGTACAGGCGGATCTTGGACATGAGGGTGTTTCTGCTTCCCGTAACCACAGTACACGGGCAGTCGCAGCATCATGATCAAGCATGCCAGGAAGGTCTATATGTTGTACTTTATCTGTTTATAAGCACCGTTATCATCTGAGTGTTTCATGCATTAGCCTATGTGTTGAAATTATCTGCTTTGTCTGAAATATTTCTTTTAAGAACGCATTAACCTGCTTGCTTTTTAGTGGCTATTTGCTTATGTATGTAACTAGTTCACTTGTCCGTTTTAAAAAAAGCTAGTTCACTCGGCTGTCGTGCTTTGAATCTCCTTCCTCCCAACAGATTCCCCTTCCCAGGTGGACCCAGCAGGTCTTGTACACAAACATATGGGACCAGCCACCTATCCATTTGTATTTTTTTATTTTGTTCAATCTTTCATCCTCTTCCTATACAGCGGCTGGCCATCCCTCTACTCCCACACATTGTCCAGCGGCGGCAGCTCCACCGGCCAACCCTGCACCCGAACAAGTCAACCCTCGTACTCCCCTCCGCCTATGTCTTCCCATGCTCCAGTTTGTTCGGTCCGAGGTCTCGACAGTGTCCTCCGCCTTGGTGCTCTCGCCGTGGCGCCGCCGTTTGTCATTCCCAACATGGTCGGCAAAACAAGATGAATCGGGAGACAACTGTTCGTCAAGAGGCTGACAGTCCGAGGCCCACCAGATCCATGGCCTAGGTTTTGTTGTTTAACATGGGCAGCCCACGACATGTTTCAACATTTTTTGGATACAACAGGTATCAAGCGGCCTCTGGGCCTCCCAACCTAGCTTGTCTATAACATCAGTAGCCCAAGTTATGTTTGTTTTTTCAAGACGATGCACAGCTCAATTCTGTTTTTCTATAAGAATGCAAAACTGAACCTTGTTTTCTATAAGAATGCAAAACTGAACCTATATTTATATCTCATTT
>NC_041385.1:242429200-242439115 GCF_002162155.2 Triticum dicoccoides
ACAACATAAGGTTCCGTTAAACCTGTCATTCGTCCAACCATTTTATAGACCTTCCCACTTCCTTTATTTTTGGTTTTCTTTAATCCTATATCTGAATTTTCTCCCACTTTATTTTTTGATGTAAACTGAGTTTTCTCCCAGTAATTTTCGTAGAACCAACTCAACTATCCCATGTCTAGCCTAAAAAAAATAATACCCCACGTCCTATTAACTCATCAAATTAAAATGATATTTTATTTCATAAGTTGAAAGTTCTTACAAAATAATAATAATAATAATAATAATAATATTATTTATATATAATTTGGCAAGTTAACTCCTAGTGGTTGCGTACATAAGCTTGCAAAGATTTTACTGACCATGCAGTAATAGACGTGCAATCATGTGTTTATGTTTTTATAACATTTCTCCGTCCAGCCCAACATGATATTTCACCCAGCCCAGCAAGTCCGCAGATTTCGAGAAAAATGCAAATGGGCTTTAAATTCTACCATATATATAAACAGGCTGCATAGATGCTACATCATTGTTTCACCTAGCCAACCAAATGGACTAAAAAACAAATGGACTGGCTGACATGTGGGCCAGTAGGTCGAAGCCTAACAAGGTGTTGGATATACATCCAACGGCTAGCATTCTTCTTCAATCTCCCGTCTTCTTCCCCAAGCGCTGCTGGGACCGCCTGCTCCAGCCTCTGGCATCCAGCGGCATTTTTTTGCACGCCTCAGCGAAATGCTACCCCGCCGACGGCCAGGCCATCCCTCCACTGTGCACCTCCTGTTATTCTCTGCCGAGTGTAGGCCTACCCCGCACCCGAACTAGTCAAGTTTCCCACTCCTCTCCGTCTGCGACTCCACTGCCGCGTCTTCCCCATCTCCGGGTTTGTTCCAGTCTGGGGCCTTGCCGTCGTCCATCGCCTCGCTGCGCTCGGCATGGCATGGTCAACAAACGAGAGTCATCAGAAGAGGACTGTACTTAGAGAGCCTGACAGCTAGGACCCACGAGGTCCATGGTCGCACGCAAGGAAAATTCCTCCTTATTAAGCTGTTTCCTCCCACTGACAGCTGGGACCCACTGGTTGTATCTTCGCATGGAAGGAAGTGCCTCCTTGTTATGCGAAAAAACCATTCCTCCCGATGACAGCTACGACCCGACAGATTTGGTGGCTGACTTATAGGCCTACTAAGCAGACATGTACGCAGGGCTTTGTCAACTTAATCAACAAATGATTCTAGCAGCTGGACCGTTGGATGTTAATCCAACAGCCGTGCTCCTTCTTCAACCTCTGTTCTTGCTCCTGTCTCCCGTGGGCGGCAGTGCTGCCGCGCACCCGAACCAGTCAAGTTTCCCATTCCTCTCCATCTGTGACTCCACTGTTGCGTCTTCCCATCTCCGGGTCATTCTAGTCTGGGGCCTCGCCATCGTCCACCGGCCTTGGTGCGCTTGGCACGGTGTGATCAATGTGGTCAACAACCGAGAGTCATCGGAAAATGACTGTACGTGAGAGGCTGATGGTGGGGACGCACCACGCCCATGGACGAATGCATGCAACTGCATCCTTTTTACCCTGAAAATAATGTTTTCTCCCCCTGACTGCTGGGACCCACCAGCTACATCTTCGCACGCAAGGAAGTGCGTCCATATTACTGGCAAAAAAATGATTCGCCACCCTGACTGCTGGGACCCACCAGCTACATCTTCGCATGCAAGGAAGTGCTTGACAGTCGGGACCCACCAGCTACATCTTCGCATGCAAGGAAGTGCTTGACAGTCGGGACCCACCTGGTCAAATAGTACGTAGCATTGTCATTCTGGTCGCGAACATGTACATACATACGATCGGTCTGTCTGGAGGCTGCAGCGATGAACAGTGGCCGTGTAAGGAAGGGCACGTGTCGTAGTAGAGGCGCGCACGTGTCGTAGTAGAGGTGCGCACGTAGCATGTACACGTACATACAACGGCCAGGTTGCAAGAAAGTAAATATGGCCATGTACGTACATACGGGCGGAGTCTGGAATGCCTACTCGCACATACGTACGGCCAGGGCTCGTGTACATGGCTGGGTCGGAACGGCGCCGTCGTCATGATCATGGGGAGGCAACCGGCTGGGTCGGAACGGAATGTGTCATCGCGTTCATCGGGAGCCAACCGGCATGGACGGAACAGGCGATGGAAACGAGGCTTGGCGTACCGCAGAACGGAGGAAACGGCCTTGTGTTCGACCAGCCATGGTCGAAACGGGATCCTGTTCATCGGGTGGAGTCTGGCGTACCGCAAAATGGAGGAAACGGACCTCCTATGGTCAAAACGGGGTTCTGTTGATTGGGAGGGGTGTGGCATACCGCAAAACGGAGGAAACAGACTTGTGTTGGAGCGCTACGGTCGAAACGGGGGTCCTTTTCATTGGGAGGGGTGTGGCATACCGTAAAACGGGACTCCACGGGATACTATTCATCTCCACCATCGACATCCTCCAGCCTCCACGGGCTCATGTTCATCCACCGTAGACCTCCTCCAGCCTCCAACTACGAATGTTCATCCACGGGCTCCTGTTCATCCAGCCTCCACCGCGCGCTCCTCCACCAGCTACTGTTCAACCAGCCCTCTCCACGGGGTCTTGTTCAACCACCCCTCCACGGGCTATTGTTCATCCAACCCTCCACCGACTACTGTTCAACCAGCCCTCCACCGGCTACTGTTCATCTAGCCCTCCATGGGTCCTGTTCATCCAGCCCTCCACGGGGTCTTGTTCATCCACCGACTCGATCGATCGGGGTACTGTTCATCCAGCGGCAATCACTACAAGAAATATGTCAACTTGTGACCTTGACTATTGGTCACTGAATGGTCATTGTTTTTCATATGTGACCTTTTTGTGAGCAAAAACAGAAGGTCAAAAGCTGGCGGTCGTAAACTAAAATTATTGACCTTCTCTGTGAGAAGGTCGTAGATGTTTACGACCAAAACAAAAGGCCGTTGATCCTACGACCTTCTGTATTGGTCACTAGTTGTCCGCCCAGGACACGTCAGATCCGACTTGGCTAGCTGATGTGGCAAAATTGTGACAAAATGAAAAGGTCGTTGATAAGAATCAACCCGGTCTTATTGGGTGTTTTACATGGGCTAGGCCCAACAATTCGGCCTTTTATATTTTTTCCCTATTAATTCTGGACAGCCACATGGGCCAAAGCCTACAATGCGGCCTTTTAATTTTCTGGGCTGTGGCCTTTTTGCATTCTCTGTAATTTCTATTTTTGGCTTTTATTTTTTTATTAGATTCAATTTTCCATATAATTCCTTATTTGGCTTTTATTTTATTCGGTTAGGTTCAATTTTCAGATTATTGTAGTCAAGCAAGTCCAAAATTGTCAGATTCTTCTAGGCGATGGGTCCCAATCATCAGATTTTAAATTTTTCACAGCTTGTTACTAAACCATGTACCAATCAGAAAGGAGAAACACATAAAAATCTTTAAATAACATCCACAATAATCCAATCAAAAAGTAGAAACACAATTTATTACAATATTCCAGTCAAAAACGAGAAACGCAGTTTATTACAATATTCCAGCCACAACATAACCATACACTATTCCACTACAGAAAAAACGCTCAGCAAGTATAATGACATCTCCAACACTTTAACAACTTCAACCTGCAAAACAGCACATACATCCACATATAAAGGACTGAGTTCACATCAATTGATCCCTTGACAAAAATAAAATCTGAACAAAACTTGCTATATATGCACAAGGAGCACATGCTACATGCATCAAGCATCCGGTCATCAAGCATCAGGCCCATATATGTTCGAGAAGATGAGTAGATACCTGACTTCGTGTCGATGATGTGAATGGCGCTATAGTTGACAAAGATCTGATTTGCATCACCTTTGACATTGATGTAATCAAAGTACTTGGAACATGTGATGCCAAATTGATCTTAGAAATGAAAATTGCAAATTATACATATATGGATGTACATAAACCAGTAGTAGAACCACTACAACCTATTATATTGCCTTACCAAAAGTACTAGCAGAAAAAGCTCTAATAACTAGGTCTATAACTCAATGCATCATAGCAACAAAACTAAGAAGATGAATGACACCCAAGTAATTTTAGATGGAAACAAGTACAACTAGCAATCTAATATGTATTGTGGCACCAGCAAAAGAGCAAGACACGAAGGAATTTTAGCTTTACGTAAGGTTTACAAGAACAGGACACTGATATAGGATTTAAACAAGCATAGGACTTTGGTTATGTAGTTCTTCGGCGGTGTTAAACGATCATTTAAACCATGTGCATTAAAACCCATGATGCAAGAACCCATGAATCTGCATTCTCACTTGCTGACAAGTTACAAAAATATCCATTACATGGCCCAGAATTTGTTTTTTTAATAAAAACACTAACCAACAAAAACCAGCACACATCAATACATTATGCAAATCATCTAGGCTCTAGTGATGTCTAATCTATGCGTGATAGCACCTAACAAATGAACTACAGAAATGTGGTAACTTATAAACCTGTCAATTGTTACATGACACACTAAAGTGATACAGGAATCATCCATGAGACCATATATGAGTGCCATAGCATGGACATAATGAAACCAGGTGCTTGAAAATTCAGTGAGCAGCATATCCATACAGCCACAAAGAACATCATACGACTCCTTGAAAGATCTTAAAGCACTAAGATAACAACGGTTCTTGCGACATGCCAACATCGACCACTGAACTTACAATTACTAGCTACATGACATACGCTTATAAGTGCTATCAGGTATATGGTAACAGGGAAACAACAACATAAAAATAGAATCTGAGCAGGGAAGGAAGGAAGGGTAACAGGGAAAAATATAGATGAGTGTCTCTCACATGTCACTAGAGGCAAATAGCTATACACATAAATGAATGAACAAGTGCATATTCTACAGCAAGATGAACCGACAAAGATATATCTTGTAGCCTACAACAATCATGTTAGAAACCACAGAGATACAGTTACAAGGCGCGCACCGAAACATAAAATTTATATAGTGGCTTAAAGTAAATTAGTGGAGAGAAATTTCAGACTACATATGAAGCATTCTCCATGGACAGAAATTTCATGCTTTCTTAACATTTCCATTAACAACAAATTGATACACCAGACAATGCTATCAGGCATAAGAACAACATACACACACAACACAAACAAGAGTATATAACCACACACATGGCAAGTAATTCAATAAGATTTTTAGCGCAAGTCTGGATTCAATCCTCGACAGTGACATATAATGCTTTTACTAGCAAGATTTCTAGTCATCCCTAAGCACATGCTACTCCCGGCGTTTAAAATACACAACAGTTAATATAGCATTGGCGTTGCACCGCAATAGGTACCAAAGCAGCTAATTCACAAGACAGCAGCACATGTGTCAGGCAAGCAATGCACTCAACTCATACAAACACACACAGCAATGCTAGCAGTAGTAGTATGCAACGCCCAAGGTGAGGAGCTATCTTCTTGTCAGTATAATAGGATTGTTACCAAGTCCAGAATGTCTTCCCAGGAGTAGGCGTGATCACAGATGAGGATCAGATCCTCCATAACAAGGACACTCACCTCCTCATACTTACATGCCAGCAGCATGACAGTCACGCCCACCAGATGGTGCTTCTTCCTGGCGACGTTCTCCCAGGCCAGGTATTTGTCGATGATATTGACAGTGAGGAAAAGGGTCCCCCCTGGCAACTCCAGCTTGTAATGGACCTGCATTCCAAAGCATAAGAAACATTGATGTTTGCAGCTCAATGATGATGTTCACAGCAAAACATTATCTACACAGAAGAGACAGAATGAATCCAACTGAACTGAACTGAAATTCAGTGTGTAAAGGAGCAGGCAGTGCAGAGTGATCCGAGGACCTCCAATCTCTTGCAAGCAGAAAGATACGTAGTATCAATAGAAACGCAACAAGCCATGCTATTAATTGAAAGAAGCTGCCCAGCCAGAACAGTTACTAACAAAGCCACCAATGAAGAATGAGCACTGGTAATGAAATACAGCAAATGCAAACACATGTGCTTTTACTGCTACCGCAGCTTCTGGCCGGCCATTGACGAACAGTCAAAGCCGCAGCAATACATCGAGCTCAGGAAGGGCGAGTAGGGTACCTTGGCATGGTTCCACGTGTTGGCGACGGTGAAGCCGATGTGGACGAGGAACAGGTCGTTGCAGGACTCATGGCCATGTCGAGACGTCGACGCAGGGCACGGCAATGGCGCCCAGCCACGATGCCGCCGCCGAGGACGGCGAGGGAGAGGGCCACGGGATGAGCATGCCATCCCAGACGGCGACCACCAGGTCCTTCTAGTGCTCATTCCCGAGCGGCGCGCAGAGGAGGTGGGGCGCCGTCGGGTCGCCGCTAGACGGGGAAGGGGCGGAGGCGTCGGCGAGGAGCCGCCACCAGGGAGGGCACGGGAGAAGGGCGCGAGCACGCTGATGGGCTCGCTGGCGTCGTCGCTGTCGCTCGGTGACGGTGCCTGCTACGAGGAGGAGGCATAGATGGAGGAGATTGCGGAGCGGCGGGGGCGGACAGAGACTACAGAGCAGTCGCCGCGAAAACGCCCCCACGTCGGGGTGGTGGGTTGGTGCGGGGGAGGAGGAGGCGGCCATGGTGGACAGTACGGGGTGCGTGGGTGGCGGGGTTGTGTCGATTGGATCTAGGGGATCGAGGCAGGGGCATAGGGAGGAGGGTAGGGAGAGATGGTGAGGGGAGGGAGGGATGAGGAGGGCGGTCTGTGAGGAGGACGGCGAGGTCGGCGGTGGGTGGGAAGAGGACTAGATCTTCGTCATCCTTGGTTGAGGGAAGAGGAGGGTGAGAGGAAGGACTGGATCTGGAGGGGGCGGCGGCGGCGGCAAGGAGACGGGGGGATCTGAGCTAAGGTTTGGGCTGCGGGTAGGGTATCTCTTTTTCATATTTTTTCCTTTTTTCTGTAGATAGATGGATAGATGGATGTGGGATGGAGAGATGGATGGATGGATGGGCGCCATGTCATCGATCCGTGGGAATGGTTCTGATTGGTTCGGAAAATCGGTGATTTAAAAGAGTTTCCAAGTACTAAAACTAGAGGGATTTTGTGAAGTAGCTATCAAAAATATTTTGCAAAAGGGTACCACACAAATTTTCAATAGAGTTAGACCACATTTTATTGATAAGGACCAATTTTTATGCATTTCTGATCTTTCTAGCTATTTTTAATCATTTTCCGAGTGGCAAAAATGGTTTTTTGTGAAGAACCTATCAAATATTTGTTGCAAAATTGGACCAAATCAATTTTCTAAAATACTAGGTCATATTTACTACACAATTGACCAAATGGTTAGGTGTCAAAAGCTTTGATCCACCTCTCGTGAAAAAGACAAATTTCTGCCGATTTAGTTGGAAGCGGGTCAAATTTCAACTGCAACTGCCTCATAGTTTGCTCTTTATTTTTCCCAAAAATCATTTATAAGTAGATAAGTACCTATTTAATCAGAGAAACATCAAAAGTTTTCCAAGATTCAACCACTAGCTAGGAATGGTCAAGCCCACCGTTTTGACCACATTTTGAAACCGGCATAAAAAAATTCAAAAAAATAAAAAAATTGTAAAACCTTCGCATTGTGTCATTATATGTGACCAAGTTTCCAGGAAAAATAATAAACTTATAATATGGAAATTATTTTAAAAAAAGTGTACTCAAAAATGAACTATCATGCGTGAAGATTCATGGCTTTCAAGCCAAATGATCAATCTTATGGCCACATTCATGGCATAGTTTTTTCAAATGATCTCATATTGTGCATAAGGGTGCATCTTGGAATTCTAAACAATGTTGCCTAAGGGAGTTTTCATTTCTTTTCACAGAAAATACATTTTCCATTTTCCGAGTGCCCGAAATGAGTTTTTTGTGTGAAGGTCCTACCATATATTTGTTGAAAAATTGGACCTAATTAATTTTATAAAATACTAGGCCATATTTAATTCACAATTGACAAAATGGTTGGATGTCAAAAGTTTTGATCCACCTCTGGTGAAAAAGACAAATTCCCGCTGATTCAGTAGGAAGCGGGTCAAATTTGAACTGCAGCTTCCTCATAGTTTAGTCTTTATTTTTTCCAAAAATCATTTCTAGGTAAATAAGTATCTATTTAATCAGAAATACATGGTTTGGTGGCGAGAAATCGAGGTTTGGACAGTGGTCGAGGGCCCCAACTCTAGAGCGCATAAGCTCGCATGCCCGTTGCGTGGTCACCGCGTGACCGTGGCATTGCCATGTGTTCTGGGAAGCCTAGGCATGTGTAGTGGGTTGGGCACTCCCCAGGTAGGTGCTAGGAAGAAAATTACAACATAATATTCTCATGAGGAGACCGAACTATGCTCAAAGATGAATTAACCGCCAAGTGTTTGATTAGCGGTACGAGAAATGCACATGGCCAATGGGCGTGAGTTTTGGCTGAGGATGATCATATACTAATAAGAATGTCTTCACAAATTTTCAGCTCAAAAGGAGGATCCTAGGTGGTACTTGCTTTGCAAAGTACCACACTGGACATAAATACAAATGTTGAAGCTGGGCTCAAAATAATGAATGGATTGAGCTGAAATTTGGTGAAGGCTGGTTATTTGGGCATAGGAAAACACTATAGAAAATGGATACCATTTGGACATGCCAAAGTGGTACTTCCTTCACAATGCTCTTCTCTGGACAGAAACTTTGGAAAATTAGTGAGAGAAATTGGCTAAATGAAATGAGCTCAAATTTGCTGTAGGTAAGTTACATAAACATATAGAATATGTGGTAAAAAATCAACTCATTAGGATATGCATAGCTAGTACTTCTTTCACAAAGGTTCTAGGTGGACAAAAACTTTGGAAATTTGCCGAGGAAGATTTACTGGGCAAATGGAGCTGAATTTTGTCATGACGCAATGATTTGGATAGGAAAGAGTGCCCAAATTTTTTGAGGACAACCAAGAATATATAAATAGCACTTCCTTCACAATGCTCTTCTCTGGAGAGAAACTTCAAAAAATTAATGAGAGAAATTGGCTAAATGAACTGAGCTCAAATTTGGTGTAGGTAAGTTACATAGGCATATAGAATATGTGGCAAAAATTCAACTCATTAGGATATGCATAGCTAGTACTTCTTTCACAAAGGTTCTAGGTGGACAAAAACTTTGGAAATTTGCCGAGGAAGATTTACTGGGAAAATGGAGCTAAATTTTGTCATGAGGCAATGATTTGGATAGGAAATAGTGCCCAAAATTTTTGAGGGCAATCAAGAATATATAAATAGCACTTCCTTCACAAAGTGTTTTCCTGAACAGAATAGGAAAATGAATATTTTTTAATTATTTTTGAACTAGGAAAGGAAGGTTTTTTTACATATTTGACGAAGATATGACCCAAAGAATTTATGAGATTTTTTTGGGAATTTTGGGAATGACAGAAATATAGGTTGCTTCACAACCTAGGGCAAAAACTGACACATGGACATGACACATAGGCAAAACTGATGAGGTGGCGCCTAGTCATAGCAACCCACCACAATTTACAAGGTTATGACCATCTATATTGGTCATGATCAGCTAGAAATAAGGCAGCGGACCAGTGCTATCTGCTTTATGACCATTTCATGTAAGGAAATTACGACCTTTCTGACCAAAATGGTCGTTATAGTTTCGGGTTTGGAGCCCCCAAACAGCTTTTGACCAATTGGTCTCAAATGGTCATAGATCTATGACCAATTCTTCCAGGGTCACTGACAGAAGGTCACTAGTTGACATATTTCTTGTAGTGAACGGTCTCTACTACCACGGGGTCCTGTTCATCCAACCCCCCATCGGGAACTGTTCATCCAACCCCC
>NC_041385.1:242439466-242449845 GCF_002162155.2 Triticum dicoccoides
GGTAGCAGTGTTCGATCGGCTTCAGTTAGCAGAAGTAGCGAAGGAATCACTCGGGTTCAGTTAACAGCAAGGGATCGATCGATCGCTCAGGTTCAGTAATGTGTAGCCTGCAGTGCAATCGCTCGGGTTCAGTTAGAGCCCAACGCCTCGCTCGGGTTTAGTTAGAGCCCAACGCCTCGCACACACACGCGTATGTACGAGAGAGACGCGCATCACTCGGCCCCCGTCCACCGATCATAACCGGGAACTCCCCGATATTTTTCTCGCCCTGGCTTCTACCACGGTTTTTTCCGTCATGGACGTCCCAAAGAATGTCATGTAGCTGCGTCTCCGGCCCGCCCAGGACGAAAAGCCCATTTTTTGTCATGATTTTTTGTCATAGAAGTAGGACCCCACCACATCTATGATGATACCGGGTTTTTTCACAATTATTGTCACAGAAGTGTCATAAGTATGACAAGAAAAAAATTCGTTCGGCCCAAAATGTCACGGATGTGTCTTTTTTTGTAGTGACGCTCATATTGGCTCCTCCATATTCTACGAAGATCTTTATCGGTAAAACCGCATAACAATATACGTTGTTCCCTTTTGTCATCGGTATGTTACTTGCCCGAGATTCGATCGTCGGTATCATCATACCTAGTTCAATCTCGCTACCGGCAAGTCTCTTTACTCGTTCCGTAATGCATATCCCGCAACTAACTCATTAGTCACATTGCTTGCAAGGCTTATAGTGATGTGCATTACCAAGAGGGCCTAGAGATACCTCTCCAACAATCGGAGTGACAAATCCTAATCTCGATCTATGCCAACTCAACAAACACCATCTGAGACACCTGTAGAGCATCTTCATAATCACCCCGTTACGTTGTGACGTTTGATAGCACACTAAGTGTTCCTTCGGTATTCGGGAGTTGCATAATCTCATAGTCATAGGAACATGTATAAGTCATGAAGAAAGAAATAGTAACAAACTAAACGATCATAGTGCTAAGCTAATGGATGGGTCTTGTCCGTTACATCATTCTCTAATGATGTGATCCCGTTCATCAAATGACAACACATGTCTATGGCTAGGAAATTTAACCATCTTTGATTAACGAGCTAGTCAAGTAGAGGCATACTAGGGACACTCTGTTTTGTCTATGTATTCACACATGTACTAAGTTTCAGGTTAATACAATTCTAGCACGAATGATAAACATTTATCATGATATAAGGAAATATAAATAACAACTTTATTGTTTCCTCTAGGGCATATTTCCTTCATTAAGTCACCAATGTATGATGGTTATGTGCTTGGAGTTTTTGTGCTCTAAAGCTTTGGGATGTTACCCCTTGCTGCATATGGCGTTGTAGGTCGGCGGTATGAATAACTTGAACATGGCGTTGTGCTCTCAATCTTTGGGCTGTTACCCATACTGCACGGCACATGATAAGCTGGCAGTGTGAACAAATGTCACAGGTATGAGGTTTGTTTTATTGTGATTATATGAGGGTTTGATAAGCCGACCCTGGTTATGAACTATTTAGCCATGTGTTGATCACTTTCTATTCTTTCTCTTTCGTCCACATTTAACAATTAAATAGTTACATTACAAACCTACCTTTCAATGACAATTTCCTAAGCCTAATCTTTATTTCAACATATTGTTAAGCTTCTGTGATTTTATTCCAATACGCAAACAACTCACACTAATTGACTATGCTACCTAAATCACTGCTTCAAAAGGGGATCATGATACGTCTCCAACGTATCTATAATTTTTGATTGTCCCATGTTGTTATATTATCAATATTGGATGTTTTATAATCATTTTATAGTCATTTTATATCATTTTTTGGTACTAACCTATTGACATAGTGCCAAGTGCCAGTTGTTCTTTTCTGTATGTTTTTTACATCGTAGAAAATTGATACCAAACGGAGTCCAAATGCAATGAAACTTTACGGATATTTTTTATGGACCAGAAGACACCCAATGGGCAAAGGCAGCACTTGGGGGGTGCTTCGAGGGGAGCACAACCCACCAGGGTGCGCCAAGAGGCCCAGTCACGCCCTGTTGGGTTGTGCCCACCTCGGGTGCCCCCCGGACCGCCTCTTTGCTCTATAAGTACCCCCAATGTTCCATAAACCCTAGGGGAGTCGACAAAAATAAATTCTAGCCGCCGCAGAGTCCAGAACCACCAGATCCAATCTAGACACCATCACGGAGGGGTTCACCACTTCCATTGGTGCCTCTCCGGTGATGCGTGACTAGTTCTTTGTAGACCTTCGGGTCCGTAGTTAGTAGCTAGATGGCTTCCTCCCTCTTGTTTGATTCTCAATACAATGGTCTCTTGGAGATCCATATGATGTAACTCCTTTTATGGTGTGTTTGTTGGGATCAGATGAACTTTGAGTTAATGATCAGAGCTATCTTTTTATATCCATGAAAGTTATTTGAGTTTCTTTGATCTCTTATATGCATGATTGCTTTTAGCCTCGTATTTCTTCTCCGATATTTGGGTTTTGTTTGGCCAACTTGATCTATTTATCTTGCAATGGGAAGAGGTGCTTTGTAGTGGGTTCGATCTTACGGTGCTTAATCCCAGTAACAGAAGGGGAACCGACACCTATGTATCGTTGCTACTAAGGATAAAACGATGGGGTCTATCTCTACATAAATAGATCTTGTCTACATCATGTCATCGCTCTTATTGCATTACTACATTTCTCCATGAACTTAATACACTAGATGCATGCTGGATAGCAGTTGATGTGTGGAGTAATAGTAGTAGATGCAGGCAGGAGTCGGTCTACTAATCTTGGACGTGATGCCTATGTAATGATCATACCCTGGATATCGTCATGATTATTTGAAGTTCTATCAAGTGTCCAACAGTAATTTGTTTACCCAGCGTTTGCTGTTTTTCTCGAGAGAAGCCACTTGTGAAACCTATGGCCCCCGGGTCTCTTTCTCATATTATTTGCCTTTGCGATCTACTTTTCCTTTGCTTTTATTTTCAGATCTGTTAAACCAAAAATACAAAAAGACCTTGCTGCAATTTATTCTTATTTATTTTATTTGGTGTTCGATCTATCAATCTACTACCATTTATTCACATCCATTTTGCCAATTTCTGGCACCGTTACCTGAAAGGGATCGACAACCCCTTAAATATGTCGGGTTGCGAGTAGTTGTTATTTGTGTGCAGGCGCCGCTTACGTGTTGTTGCTTGGTTCTCCTACTGGTTCGATAACCTTGGTCTCATAACGGAGGGAAATACCTACCGCCGTTGTGCTGCATCATCCCTTCCTCTTTGGGGAAATACCGACGTAGCTTCAAGTCGCCATCAAAAGGAATTTCTAGCGCTGTTGCCGGGGAGGATCTTCAACATATACCAGGTTCCTAATCACAAATTTCATCTCCTCGTAATTTACATTATTTGCCATTTGCCTCTCATTTTTCTCTCCCACACTTCACAAAAATTTGTCGTTTTTATTCGCCCCTCTTTTTTGTTCGCCGTTTTCTCGTCAGATATATCCTTTGCTTGCAATCATGGGTGATTTTGGTATGGCACCAACAGATGATGGCCTAACTCCTAAGATAGGACGTACTAGAAATCTGGATGCTAAAACTTTTATCTTGGGGCAAGGGAATGTTATGGGAAAAGAACGTATCCAAGAAATTTTCAATTGCGTTGGAAATTTAAGTCTTGATGATGCGCCTATACTTAGGACTACTAGATCTTATGCGGATGCTATTTCAGCGCTAGTTCTGAAACTTGAAAGCAAATTTATTCGTACTCATGCTACTTTGCAAAGATTGTTTTTTGAGCTCCCCGTTATAAAGAATCCTAAGGCTAAAAAGTTGGCCACTCTCGTTCTTATGAATGAGTTTGACTATATCATACGGGAAGCTAGGGAAATCTTTAATTTTTATGGTATGAATCATGAAAAGCCCATGATAGATGAAATTCTTTACAACAATGAGTATGCGTTAAGACCTTCGCTTGGGGATAATAAAATCTTTGATGAGAATCTTAAAAAGGAAGTCCCCATTCTAGATGTAATTCAACAAGTTTTCAATAATATTAATCAACACTACTCTTGGATTGTTGCCGGAAATCAACGCAGTTATGATAATGGGCAACTTAATAATGCTAAAGTTTCTATGGAAAATATGTTTTATGTTGTTTTTACAAAACCCCATGATGAAAACACCTCTAAGGTAATTAAGAAGAAGGATGGCAAAACTTAGATCCTTGCTTTATGCCTAGCTAAGGGCGTAAAACTATAGCGCTTGTTGGGAGGCAACCCAATGAATAAAATTTATTTTTGCTTTTTGCTTTGCATAATTCAAATTTGAACTACATGCACATGCTCCAGTGCATATAAATTGGTTGAAAAATCAAATATGTGTCCTTGGGTGCATGCTTGGGTCCCATGCAATAAATGGGAATGAATTTCAAACACCAGGGCATTGTTGATTACCGACAAAACATTGAGATGCCTGGTTTTTAAATTCTAGTAAATCCAAAACTCGTCTGAAATTCATGAAACTTGGCATGCTATCATGGAATGGCGCCCGACATGATGTGGTATTTTTCGTGTCCATTTTGAGAGAAGGCGCACTCGAATAATGACAGCCAACAAAGGCATTTTGAAAAAATAGCTGCCACTTAATATCTCAAATGTTTGTATAATTCAAAACGTGTGCGTTCTGTTAACCATTCATGTGACGCCACGTGTCTTGGTTTTAATGGCTGTAGGAGGTGCCGTGCGGACAGTTGCTTGACCTTGACTGAACAGGAGGTGTGCGAGCGCAGTCCGGTGCGCAGGCTGACCAAGAGGCGTGCAAGCTGTCCTCCAATGCGCAGGCTCACCGGGAAGTGTGCGAGCTTTACGCTACGCAGGCTCATTGGGAAGCGAGCCCTTTGACTTCCATGGTCGCCCGCCTTCCTCTCCATTAATGGCGCACGAGCCGTTATTTAATATGGGCGGCCTTATTGTTTGCCTCCCATCCACAGACCTCCACCGCCATGGCGCAAAATGATCATCTGCCTCTAGTCTTCAAGTTTGGTGAAGTCGACTCCGAGCCGGACGAGATAGAAAATAAGGAGGAATGGGGCCTCATGGACATGGCCCAGAACGAGCTGGCCGCGGTGGTTGCTGCCCTCACTCCCGTCCCAGCTCCCATCCACGCGCCCGCGCCAGCGACCATCCCCGTAGCATTGACGGGCTGGTCGCCAAGCACTATCGCAAAGCTGGAAGCCATGGGTGTCAGTGAGGTCTCCGCGGACCCGCGCGAGCTCGTGTACATGCCAGCGCCAGCGCCCATGCCTGTGCCCGTGCGCGCCCCTCCACCCACCATGCCGTCGGGCCCCGTTCGTTTGGCTGCATCCACCGTGCCCGTGCGCGCCCCTCCACCAACCGCGGCGCCGGTCCCTGTGCATTTGGCTGCACCTGCCGCGCCCGTGCCCGTGCGCCCCTTCCCCCCCCCCCAGCGGCATGGGACGCTGCCGTCGACCGCTGCCTCTCAGCGGTGCCAGTTGCCGTCCTCCCGCGCCCCGCCCATCGATCGCGCGACGACATGATGTTTGATTTACAAGTGAAGAACATTTTGTGCTGCCTTGAAGACTTCAACAACGGCGTCCCGGAGGACGACAATGACAACGACGGCGCGGCACGCCGCCTCCGTCGCCACCGGAAATATTTTTTTTGGGGTTTAATACTGTATCTCGAATTCTCGATCATATGAATATAAATTCGCAGTGTTACTGAATGAAAGATCTGGTTTGAGCGAACTTGCATTTTTCTCTCTTAATGTACAGACTTATCAAATGATTTTCTTTTGAAAAAAATGTCAATAGTTTTTAAATATAAAACACTCATCGCAAACGTTTTAGTTAGAACACCCGTATGCAAACCGACAGCTTCCCCAGGAAGCCAAGAGAAAATGTGCCGAGCAGGATTTCTGCATCCCTTCAACGCAAATGGTTGTTTTGCATGACCCGTGTGCAACCACGTACAAACAATTGGGTAAGATTTGCATATCTTTCTGTGACGCCCGGATAATTAAGCTACAGTAAACCCTCGTTAATGGTGCCATGTCATCACATTACTGTTACTAATCTGCGGTTGATCAAAATCACAATCCAAATTCAAATTTAAAATAAAAGTCCAAAATTCAAATTTCTCAAACATGCAAAACTAAAATGTTCAAGGTGTTGCACGTAATGCCTGGATATTTTTCATGGTGAGCCAACATTTTTATAAATTGGTTTAATGCCCTAAAATAAATAAGACAATGCTAAAGTAATGTGTTAAATGTTTTTTTAATTATAAAAATCCAAACCATTTAGAAGCTCACCAAATCACTAATGGCAGTGACTAAAATTTGCATTGTGATTAAATGGCCTAGTCTCATATTAATTAAAAGTCAAATGCTAGTGTCTTTTTAAATAAAACAGAAAAGTATTAAAAAGAAAATAAAAGAAAACAAAACAAGACAGAAATAAAACAAAAGCCCCCTCCCTTGGGACACCCGGCCCAGCTACCTAGAGGGCCTGCACAGCCCAGCCCAACACCCCCTGTTTTCCCTTCCTCCCGCTACAGAAGCAGACGATGCCGTGGCGGCCATCCACGGCGCCATGGCCGCGGTGGCGACCATCGGCGCCCCCCTCCCGCCTATTTAGCCGACCCCCGACGTCCCCTTCTCCCCCCTGGAACCCTAACCCCTATCCCCTCGCGCCCCCCTCTCCCTCTGCCACTCTCGCGCCCGACGCCTCTCGCCGTCATCGTCGCGGCCACCGTCGTCTCCGGCGTGTGGGAGCACGTCCAGGAGGTCCGCCGCGGCCGGCTTCGTCCGTCCCGGGGACTAGCTCAAGCCGGGACGCCCTCGAGCTGACGTCGTCTTCGTCCCCTTCGTCCGGCCGTCACCAACTCGCCGTCATTGCGGTGGCTCCGGTCCACCCCGACCCTTCCTGAGCACACCAAGAATGCACTGTGAGCTCCTCCCCCATCCCCCCTGCTTGCCCTCTCGATCCGTTGTCGTAGCCGTCGTCCCCGAGTTCGTCCGAGATCCCGCGTACGCGTACGCGTACATGCGTGCATCCTGCCACTGCTCTCTGTCCTTGCTCCTGCCTTCGCTTTGCTGCCGCCGCCGCTAGCACTAATGCTTTGCGTTGCCGCTGCTAGCTGCCGCTCCTGCTACCTGATGCGACTGCCGCTACTTGCTGCTTGTGCTGTCGCTGCTGCTTGGTTTGTTGCTGCCGCTGCTACTCTGTACAGCTTCTGCTGCTAGCGTCGTGCCGTGCCTAGCTGCTGCTGCCTGCTGCCGCAGCTGTTTGCTGGTCGCTCCGGCAGTCCGGCGTGCGTAGCTGCAAAGTTGTTTGCTCAAGAAATGACTGACGAAACTGAACTACACTAGAGAGCTTGCCCCGTCCAAACATGGTCATGTGTTATGTGTGCGTTTATGTGCACAGCCGTGAGAACGGCTTGTGCCATTGCACATATGGCCGGCCCAGTTAGTTTATTTTAGCACTACTCAGACTACCTAACCTCCTATGACATGTGGAGCCCCACAGCTAATTTAACTAATCAACTAGTAGAATAGTTTAGTTAGTGGCTATGACATGTAGGACCCCTCCACCACTAATTAAACTTGTTTAAATAATTTATTAACCCATAGGTCATTGACAAGTAGGCCCCACAACCACTATTCACACTTTGACCAGATCAACCTTTGACGGTTGAGTTGCTGACTGTGTATGCTGACTCAGCCACTGGACCCCGCCTGTCATTCTAGTAGGCTAGCTAAAACTGTGTATAAAAAGTATCTCACTATTTAATTTTCGAATCAATAATGGTTTCTCAATATTGCTAAAACTTTAGAAATTAAACCGTAGCTCGGATGAAAAAGTTTTATACATGAAAGTTGCTCAAAATTTCGAGACAAATCTGGATACACGGTCCGTTCGTCTGCCACACGTCTCTAGCATAGCGAACCTACAAACTTTCCCCTCCGGTTCATCTGTCTCACAGACGTCCGGGACCGGAAAAACTTTCCCGCATGTTCCCCCTTTGCCAGTAACGCCTAGCACTACGTTAGAACACGCCTAACACTGCTTATTGCTTGTCATGCATATGTTTGCGTGTATTTACTGTTTCTTCCCCCTCTTCTCTCCGGTAGACCCCGAGACCGCTGTTGATGCCCCTGTGATCGACTACGTCGACGACGACCCTTCTTCTGTTTTAGCGAAGCTTCCAGGCAAGCCCCCCCTTTGATCATCCCGATATCGCCCATTCTATACTCTCATGCTTGCATTAGATTTTGCTACTGTTATGTTTGCTCCTATTCTGATGCATAGCCTGCTTTTGTACCTGCTATTGTTACCTACATGTTTATCCTAAACTGTTTAGTATAGGTTGGTTAGTGATCCATCAGTGACCCCCACCTTGTCCTTGTTGCCCCTACTTCGTCATCGACGACTCGATCAATGTGATCGACGACCAGAGCCCGACACCTCATATCACATCACGCCCCTTTTGTTGCTCGACTCTGCAGAGCTACTATCGAGTGCCGAGGGTGATCCCTCATAACGCACTCCTGATGATAATTCTGTAGTGTAGCTATTCGGTCGTGGTCATCGAGGGTGATTTCCTCTTTCACCATTCCCGATACGGCTCTGTCATTCAACACCTCAAGTGTGAACCTCGATGGTGGTCCCTCTTACGTTCACCTTGATGATTACATCGAGTGGAATCCTCCGTGGGTGATTCTTCGGGTTTTCCCCTTGATGTTTGGACACACGGTTACAATGACTTTACTTGAGACCTTGGTGAAAGTCGGGCGGGCCCGGAGAGCACCCGCAAGTTAATGACGTGGCACGGCCGGGCATTCTAGGCCCTTGTCATAAGTCCACGAGACGGGGCGACGGGGTCACTTTCGATCGTGAGTCTCTGCTCGTCTCCGCAAGCTAATAATACACTATGGTTTGGGTATTTGTTCTGAGTTGGCCTTTGGCCTTTACGCACCAACCACCACGTGAGAATAGTTATGGGCCTCGACGTCGCAGTATCAGCCGAAGCTTTGTCAAACGTCTAGTTCAGCATTGCGGCACGGCCCGGTCGGCGCCCCAGTGGAGGTGGCCTGTATCGCCCTGCACGTAACGACCCGGAGTGCACTGGGCGATGGGCCCAGACCCCGGAGTGCTTAGGATGTAGACCGGCGGGGACCTCTCTGCTGAGCCTAGGTAAGGCTGCGACGTGTTGATCTTCCGAGGCCGGGCATTGACCCTAGAAAGGTGTGTCCGGCCAGAGTGATCGAGCGTGTTGGAAAACGTGGTGCACCCCTGCAGGGAAGATTATCTATTAATAGCCGTGTCCACGGTAACGGACGTTCAGACTTATATCCTGATCTTATACAACTACAAATGGATACTTGAGATATGTGGCTCCGGGATTGCTTTCTCGCAGGGAGTCGAGGAAGGATCTCTGGGCTTTAATGTAACAACATGTTTGTTAAATATTAAACTGCTATTCTTTACTCTTCTACATGCTGCAAGATGCTCGGAGCTGCGTGAAGATGCTAGTCTTCGATAGGCTAGGCCTTCCCCCTCTATTCTGGCATTCTGCAGTTCAGTCCATAGATACAACCCTTCCATTTGATACTAATGCATACTTAGTATAGATCTGATGCTTGCGAGTACTTTGGATGAGTACTCACGGTTGCTTTGCTACCCCTTTTCCCCCTTCTTTCTTTCCTTTCTGGTTGATGCAACCAGATGGTGAATCCTTGGAGCCAGATGCCACCGCCGATGGATGTTACTACGTGAAGACCGCCGACGACCAGGAGTAGTTAGGAGGTCCCAGGCAGGAGGCCTTGCCTCTTCGATCGTGTTGCTTTCGTGCTAGCTGTGACGCCCGGATAATTAAGCTACAGTAAAACTTCGCCAATGATGCCACGTCATCCCGTTTACTGTTGGTATTCGCGTGTTAGTTCAAAACACTCCGGATTCAAATTTAAAATTAACAACCAGTCAAAGTTTTCAAAACACTAAAACAAAATGTTCGATGTGTGATAAATATTGCTAGGGTAATTATCGTGAAGAAAACATAATTTTACAAAGTGCCTAAGTGCTTTAAACTAAATAAAACAGAAAAGATAAATAAATAAAAGTAAAAGATCAAAACAAAAAAAAATATATATATATAAAAAGGAAAACACCCCCCCCCACTGGGCCAACCGGCCCAGCTGTCCACCTGGCCGGCCCACCTGGCCCAGCCGGCCGCCCAACCCCTCCTCCAAATCCCCACCAGGAGAAACCCTAACCCCCCCGACCGCACACCCCCACTTCCCATGTCTCTCCTCTCCCCTTCCCGATCCGATCTGG
>NC_041385.1:242450224-242458041 GCF_002162155.2 Triticum dicoccoides
ATCGCCGGACACCCCCTTTGCCTCGACGCCCGCGTCGACCCCCTCCCCCGCGCCCCGTCGCAGGTGCTGCCCATCGCCGGATCTCGCCGCCTCCTTGTCACCTCCCACGACGGCCTACCCCATGCCTCGCCGCACCCGACGCCGTTGGACCACGTCGCCGTCGCACGGAACGCCACCTCGACCGCCTCCTCGCCGGACCTCGCGTCCTCGTCCTCCTCCCCGCCGGCCGCCAGCAAGCCTCGGCGCCCCCTCTCCCCATCAACGTTGGTGAGGCTCCGGGCCACTCCCCTTCTCTGCCTCACGCCTCGCTCGCGGTCACCGCATGCTAGACCGCCCACGCGTGCGCCCGCGGTGAGCACGCGTTCACCGCGCCCAGCGCGCCCTCTGTGCCGTGCTCCCGACCGTCCCGTGCGTCGCGCCCCGCAAGCACAGGCACCGCCGGCACCCCGCTCAACGCCACCGGCTCTACGTGCCTCCTCAGAGCACCCCATGACCACCACCAGATTTGTCGTTGAACGGGCTTTCCAAAGCCGCCACCCTCGTGAGCTCCCGTGGCCGGAGTCGGCCAGCCGGCGATCGCCGGAGCCGCCGGATTAGCACCGGTGGTTACCGAACCCACTAACACCCCCACTGCCACAGAGATGTGGGCCCCCACCGTTGTTAATCACTTAATTAAAATAACACAATCCCTAACCTAAGTCTCTAACAGACTGGACCCACTAACTAATTAGACTATTTTAAATAAATACAACTCTGTTAAAAAAAATGAACCACTGACAGCCTGGCCCCACCTCACTAATTAGTCTAATTAGTTTAACTAAAACACTGTTAGTAGTCCCTGTCACTGACCAGTGGTCCCACTAGTCAGGATTGGCCAGTCAACGCCCTGTTGGCTGCTGACTGGACCTGCTGACTGGGTAGTTGACTTAGTCAACTGCCCCCACCTGTCAGCCTCAGGTGCACACTTCTGGGTACACTTCCTGTGTACCCATAGCATTTAAATACTAATTTAGTTTCAAATTAAATTAAATCAAAAAATTAGAAAATCATTTAAAACTTTAAAAATTAGTATAAAATAATCCGTAACTCGGATGAAAATACTTTGTACATGAAAGTTGCTTAGAACGACGAGACGAATCTGAATACACAGCTCGTTCGTCAGCCTCCCTAGCATAGCAAACCTGTAACTTTTCACCTCCGGTTCATTTGTCCGAAAACGCGAAACCCCGAGGATACTTTCCCGGATGTTTCCCCCCATTCATCGGTATCACCTACTACCGCGTTAGGGCACACCTAGCACCGCGTATTGCCATGTTACGCTTTGTGATGCTTTGATTGCTCTGTTATTTATTGTATTCCCCCTTCGTTACTTCTTTCCAGTAGACCCCGAGACTGCCGGCAACCCAGTTCGACTACGGAGTTGATGACCCCTACTTGCCAGAGCAACCACGCAAGCCCCCCTTGATCACCAGATATCGCCTATTCTTCTCTATACTGCTTGCATTAGAGTAGTGTAGCATGTTACTGCTTTTCGTTAATCCTATTCTGATGCATAGCCTGACATTGTTGCTACATCTGTTGATACCTTACCTGCAATCCTAAATACATAGTATAGGATGCTAGTTTATCATCATTGGCCCTACATTCTTGTCAGTCTGCCTTGCTATACTATTGGGCCGTGATCACTCGGGAGGTGATCACGAGTATATACTATACATACATACATACTATACAGATGGTGACTAAAGTCGGGTCAGCTCGATGAGTACCCGCAAGTGATTCTGATGAGGGGGCTGAAAGGACAGGTGGCTCCATCCCGGTAGAGGTGGGCCTGGGTTCCCGACGGCCCCCGACTATTACTTTGTGGCGGAGCGACAGGGCAGGTTGAGACCACCTAGGAGACAGGTGGGCCTGGCCCTGTTCGGCGTTCGCGGATACTTAACACGCTTAACGAGATCTTGGTATTTGATCTGAGTCTGGCTACTGGCCTATACGCACTAAGCAACTACGCGGGAACAGTTATGGGCACTCGACGTCGTGGTATCAGCCGAAGCCTTCTTGACGTCAGCGACGGAGCGGCGCGCGCCGGATTGGACTGGAACGCCTACTCTTGTATAAGAGAGGCTAGGTCTGCTTTCGGCCACCCTCGCAACGTGCAGGTGTGTAATGGGCGATGGGCCCAGACCCCTGCGCGCATAGGATTTAGACCGGCGGGCTGACCTCTCTGTTGTGCCTAGGTGGGGCTGCGACGTGTTGATCTTCCGAGGCCGGGCATGACCCAGGAAAGTGTGTCCGGCCAAATGGGATCGAGCGTGTTGGGTTATGTGGTGCACCCCTGCAGGGAAGTTAATCTATTCGAATAGCCGTGATCTTCGGTAACAGGACGACTTGGAGTTGTACCTTGACCTTATGACAACTAGAGCCGGATACTTAATAAAACACACCCTTCCAAGTGCCAGATACAACCCGGTGATCGCTCTCTAACAGGGCGACGAGGAGAGGATCGCCGGGTAGGATTATGCTATGCGTTGCTACTTGGAGGACTTCAATCTACTCTCTTCTACATGCTACAAGACGGAGGCTGCCAGAAGCGTAGTCTTCGATAGGATTAGTTATCCCCCTCTTATTCTGGCATTCTGCAGTTCAGTCCACTGATATGGCCCTTTACACATGTACCCATGCATATGTAATGTAGCTCCTTGCTTGCGAGTACTTTGGATGAGTACTCACGGTTGCTTTTCTCCCCCTTTTTCCCCTTTCCCTTCTACCTGGTTGTCGCAACCAGATGCTGGAGCCCAGGAGCCAGACGCCGCCGTCGACGACGACTACTACACTAGAGGTGCCTACTACTACGTGCAGGCTGCTGACGACGACCAGGAGTAGTTAGGAGGATCCCAGGCAGGAGGCATGCGCCTCTTTCGATCTGTATCCCAGTTTGTGCTAGCCATCTTATGGCAACTTGTTTAACTTATGTCTGTACTCAGATGTTGTTGCTTCCGCTGACTCGTCTATGATCGAGCACTTGTATTCGAGCCCTCGAGGCCCCTGGCTTGTAATATGATGCTTGTATGACTTATTTATGTTTTTAGAGTTGTGTTGTGATATCTTCCCGTGAGTCCCTGATCTTGATCGTACACGTTTGCGTGCATGATTAGTGTACGATTGAATCGGGGGCGTCACAATTTGGTATCGGAGCCGACTACCTGTAGGAATCCCTCTTCCACACTCCTTGGCCGAAGTCGAGTCTAGTCACTACAAAACTTTTACTAACTTGGCTGTGTGCCTTACGGGCCCACGTCGCCATTGGGTGGTATTAGGATCTTTTATTCCTCGACCTATACTCTGGGACTCTAATCTCTCATCTATTCGGTTTAAATGATTTTACTAAATCTGACTCTAGGTTCTCGTAACTACTTTCTCCCGGAGAGCCCCTTATTGCAGATGATCACCGCCTGCACTAGAAGATTTCGAAGATACTCTCTGATATTCTCTCAAGACTTTGTGCCTGTTGCTTTGGCAATTCACTACCACCAAAATATCCCTATGGATAAATACATACACCTATCGTTCTTACTTTTATTCCTAGTTGATCTTGTTCTTACAAGATTCCCTGAAACATTCCAATATCCCGAGAATTCATTATGCATGCTGCCTTGCAGCTCCATCTCCGCTTTAATACATCTATGGATAATTCCTCACACTCATCGAGGATTTGTTTATTCCTAGTTGATCATGTGATCCACAAGATACTTTAGAATACTATCCAGTCTTTCGATAATCCATTGTCAACTATTGCTCTGCAAATAGTTGTCTGCTTGCATTATGGATGCTTCCCATATGTCTGGCAATATTCATTAGTCTCCTTTGACACCGTCATTTTGATCCTATTGATTCAACATGAGTGCGAATGCACGCAATCATCCGTTGATCCTTTTAAATTATCTTTCTGGCTCAGACGTCATTTTAAACATGAGCCGGTTCTTAACCAATCCAATTGCCGTCGGTTGTACCCCTAAGGCTATTCAACTTATCCATCCCTAATCAGAACTTTGCTTCTGATCCTTTGATTTGGAAATCATAATTCTTTTACATGTGAGCTTTGAATTAGCCAGTTGCTTCTGTAATCCAATGCCTTCGCATTCTTTCTTCAACTGGTTGCGTACCGATGCTCACATCAGCTCCGCTATCGACCATCCGATCCATTGTTGGATTGTTATCCGATAGTGTCCTTCATATTCAATCACCTGGTGAGTTCTTCCCCTGATACATAGTGCCTTTGGTAAATTGTATCATCTGCTTGGCCAACGTTGCTCTGCTTTCGAGCTGGTGGTATTTGCTATTGAAGCTTGTGGTATATGTTTCCACGATACCCTGACGGGTTGAACCTATGCCTTCCTTTATATGTGTGAACTCGGAAGTTTTCACGAGTTATACTCATCTGGTATTACACCAGGTAAAACTTTCAACACTAATGCCTTTATCAAAGCGAGAAGTGAATGGGAGGTTATACATTGAAGAAGTGGGAGTCGACCTTGAACCTTGCGTTCATGCCCATGGACACGATGTATAACTTATCATGGAAGCTGCTCGTAAAAATAGTTACCCCCTTGTTATAAGTTCATCCTGTATCCGTGGTTCGATCATTTATGATCGAGGTTACCGACCTTGTTCTCCTTTAAATACCATTTCTCGTGCAAGTTTAAGCACTTGTCTTCTGTAGAGTAATACCCCAGTCCAACCTCTACTTTGATTTGTCCTCGAGTATTACCCCCCTGGTATCTCAAGATTATCACAGAACTGCATAACTTCTTATGAGTTCTTCATCAAGTGCTACATTCTCATTGATTCCAATTTTTCACGGGCTCTGAGTTATTTAACACTCAAAGACACTGATAACTGACCCGAGTCCGCATCGCGATTAAGCAACTCTTGGTAACCTTCATTACTTACGAGTTTGAACTCAATCACGTCATTCCTAGCTTGTTTGGCTATATCCTTGTCGTGCCGATTCTAACTGTGCTACCTGGTCCTTATTCCCGGAGCACCACTTTCGGCGATGAGCTAAGCTTACGTCGATTTTCCTCGTCATATCATTCCGCCTTGAACAACAAGCTTGATTTTGAGTTTGTGTCGTATGCATGGTTCCAATAACCATTTGCTTCATAATTCCTTTGACTTGATGTTATCGCCGATCGATTACATCTTCATGAAATCTCTCGACAAATGTGTCGGATCACCTTCAACACTTTGACTTCTTCCGAGATGTCAACTGTGTTCATGATGAGAAATACCCTCCTTGCCCTTGATGATTTTTATTATCATCGACAACACCCTTGACTTCCTTTCATCGCGAACTTGTCTACATTATGAATACAACCTGCTCTCCAGCTAGTGTTGTATTCTTCCTTGAAGTATTACTGTCTTTTCTGTCGAGAATGTTGTGGGGATTGCTCCACCTCTTAGAAATTCTCGGTATGATGATACTTCTCACCATCACCATTCTTTCTTGGTCCCCGTGTTGTTTTTAACCAGGGTACCAATAGGCTAACGATGTTGTTTGAGTTATGTACTTCTAGCAACCCTATTGCTTTGATGTTAACGATCGACAGTTCTTTCTTAGACTGTTGGTTATTGAATCATCACTCTAACATTGATCTTGCTGCCTAAGGTCATATTTCGGGCACACCTTTCAGCTAATGATTGATGGTGTATGTTTTCCTCGAGCATACAACATTATATCATTTGAATTGACAAGTGTCATCTTCTTGTTCACCTTATTGTGGAAATCCATCCGTTTGGAACTCTCGATGAATTGTCGTTGAGCCCATCAGCCACCTTCTCATCCCCTCCTTGGTTTAATGATGAACTATTGTTTCAGGAACCCACTCCCATAGTTCATTTCCCAAGAATCTTGCAATGTCATTTCATCGATTTGTGTGACACCTTTTCTTCTCGGACATCCTGAGTCTGAGGTATCATGACACCAATCAGTTCTGAATCTCGGCCAGATATGATGGTTGGGACAACTTTCCAAGAGTTATGATGTTGGTCCTTTGATGACCCGGTAACATGATGTCATGCCTAGCACCCCCCCCTGCTGGAGGACCTATCATTATGATTTCTTTTGCAAGATAACCATTCTTCCTGGAGGAAATTGTAAGACCTATTTTATAAGTTGCTCCTGATGGATCGTTTGTGTATCCAGAGTCTGGACCTTGATTGAAACCCCATATCATTGCTACCTCGAAGCATGACTATGATAATCCGCTCTTCAACAAGAACATTGGAGGCGCGATGCTAAATGTTTCTTGGTCAGCTATCCAAACACCGTTGTATGGGTAACATCTTGATTAATCCTTGCCTCTTTATCTGAATGGTTGGGTACTTGCTCTCCTACCCTGTATGCCATGTTCTGCTTGTCCATGGGAAGGATATGCTCCTAATAATTGTGTGTGATCATAATTTTCCTTCCCATCATTCTGTTTAATCTGATAATCGTGTTTTCCTTTCCATTCTTTTGTTTAATCTTTCCTGTAATCTGAGTTAGCTGAGCAGAGATAATTCCCTGCTTAGGTAAGCCCCTTTTTGTACCACTCTGTCGGTAAGACCCTGTTACTATTGTTGATGACATTCCGGTAACCACCGATGGGTGAGAACTTTGCCAATTGGTTCGCCTCGTTCAATGAGCGGGAAAATGGTTCTCTTCGTCCCTCGCCCTTGGTACCGAAGTTGTTGCCGACATATCTGACAGTCTCTTCTCTGACATGCCTTGCTATCATGACCATGCAAGCTGTCAATGCCTTTCTACTTTTAACCCACATGGTGGGCCCATAACCCACAGTTCCACAGGATCAAAACCTGACTCTCCTGTACACCCCCATGTTCCCAAGGTTGTTCCTCGCGCATGGCCTCATATGTAATTCACGAGCCACCTTCTGAGAGATCATCAATTCTTGTATCAGACATAATACTTATTCCCGTTGCTTTGAACCTCCTTTCACGCCCTGTTCCAGGTATCGAATGATTGCCAGCTCCTTACTTTGCTCTCGATGTTTTCTTAAGTTTCTATTCGAGAGTTACATCCGCCACCTTCCCCGATGTTATCGACCAGATAGTCGACCTTGCAGAGGTCTGTTCTCCTGGATTTTTTTCTCTCTCTCTCTTTTCCTTCGTAAGTACGATGGAGTTCCCGAAGGAAGGATGACGACTTGATCATCGTGACTTGAAGCAGAGAAATGAAGACATCAACGAAAGGGATCAACCTCTTCGAAAGGGCAACCAAGACCGAGAAGACTCGTTAGGTTTTTCGTTACCATCACTTCCCCCCTTACTCCACCGCTTAAATCTCGGGACGAGATTTCTTGTAGTGGAGGAGAATTGTGACGCCCGGATAATTAAGCTACAGTAAAACTTCGCTAATGATGCCACGTCATCCCGTTTACTGTTGGTATTCGCGTGTTAGTTCAAAACACTCCGGATTCAAATTTAAAATTAACAACCAGTCAAAGTTTTCAAAACACTAAAACAAAATGTTCGGTGTGTGACAAATATTGCTAGGGTAATTATCGTGAAGAAAACATAATTTTACAAAGTGCCTAAGTGCTTTAAACTAAATAAAACAGAAAAGATAAATAAATAAAAGTAAAAGATCAAAACAAAAATATATATATAAAAAAAAGGAAAACACCCCCCCCACTTGGCCAACCGGCCCAGCTGTCCACCTGGCCGACCCACCTGGCCCAGCCGGCCGCCCAACCCCTCCTCCAAATCCCCACCAGGAGAAACCCTAACCCCCCCGACCGCACACCCCCACTTCC
>NC_041385.1:242458303-242471438 GCF_002162155.2 Triticum dicoccoides
CGCGTCGACCCCCTCCCCCGCGCCCCGTCGCGGGTGCTGCCCATCGCCGGATCTCGCCGCCTCCTTGTCACCTCCCACGACGGCCTACCCCATGCCTCGCCGCACCCGACGCCGCTGGACCACGTCGCCGTCGCACGGAACGCCACCTCGACCGCCTCCTCGTCGGACCTCGCGTCCTCGTCCTCCTCCCCGCCGGCCGCCAGCAAGCCTCGGCGCCCCCTCTCCCCATCAATGTTGGTGAGGCTCCGGGCCTCTCCCCTTCTCTGCCTCACGCCTCGCTCGCGGTCACCGCATGCTAGACTGCCCACGCGTGCGCCCGTGGTGAGCACGCGTTCACCGCGCCCAGCGCGCCCTCTGTGTCGTGCTCCCGACCGTCCCGTGCGTCGCGCCCCGCAAGCAGAGGCGCCGCCGGCGCCCCGCTCAACGCCACCGCCTCTACGCGCCTCCTCAGAGCACCCCATGACCACCACCAGATTTGTCGTTGAACGGGCTTTCCAAAGCCGCCACCCTCGTGAGCTCCCGTGGCCGGAGTCGGCCAGCCAGCGATCGCCGGAGCCGCCGGATTAGCACCGGTGGTTACCGAACCCACTAACACCCCCCACTGCCACAGAGATGTGGGCCCCCACCGTTGTTAATCACTTAATTAAAATAACACAATCCCTAACCTAAGTCTCTGACAGACTGGACCCGCTAACTAATTAGACTATTTTAAATAAATACAACTCTGTTAAAAAAAATGAACCACTGACAGCCTGGCCCCACCTCACTAATTAGTCTAATTAGTTTAACTAAAACAGTGTTAGTAGTCCCTGTCACTGACCAGTGGTCCCACTAGTCAGGATTGGCCAGTCAATGCCCTGTTGGCTGCTGACTGGACCTGCTGACTGGGTAGTTGACTTAGTCAACTGTCCCCACCTGTCAGCCTCAGGTGCACACTTCTGGGTACACTTCCTGTGTACCCATAGCATTTAAATACTAATTTAGTTTCGAATTAAATTAAATCAAAAAATTAGAAAATCATTTAAAACTTTAAAAATTAGTATAAAATAATTCGTAACTCGGATGAAAATACTTTGTACATGAAAGTTGCTCAGAACGACGAGACGAATCCGAATACACAGCCCGTTCGTCAGCCACACGCCCCTAGCATAGCGAACCTGTAACTTTTCACCTCCGGTTCATTTGTCCGAAAACGCGAAACCCCGGGGATACTTTCCCGGATGTTTCCCCCCATTCGTCGGTATCACCTACTACCGCGTTAGGGCACACCTAGCACCGCGTATTGCCATGTTACGCTTTGTGATGCTTTGATTGCTCTGTTATTTATTGTGTTCCCCCTTCGTTACTTCTTTCCGGTAGACCCCGAGACTGCCGGCGACCCAGTTCGACTACGGAGTTGATGACCCCTACTTGCCAGAGCAACCAGGCAAGCCCCCCCCCCTTGATCACCAGATATCGCCTATTCTCCTCTATACTGCTTGCATTAGAGTAGTGTAGCATGTTATTGCTTTTCGTTAATCCTATTCTGATGCATAGCCTGACATTGTTGCTACATCTGTTGATACCTTACCTGCAATCCTACATACTTAGTATAGGATGCTAGTTTATCATCATTGGCCCTACATTCTTGTCAGTCTGCCTTGCTATACTATTGGGCCGTGATCACTCGGGAGGTGATCACGGGTATATACTATACATACATACATACTATACAGATGGTGACTAAAGTCGGGTCAGCTCGATGAGTACCCGCAAGTGATTCTGATGAGGGGGCTGAAAGGACAGGTGGCTCCATCCCGGTAGAGGTGGGCCTGGGTTCCCGACGGCCCCCGACTGTTACTTTGTGGCGGAGCGACAGGGCAGGTTGAGACCACCTAGGAGACAGGTGGGCCTGGCCCTGTTCGGCGTTCGCGGATACTTAACACGCTTAACGAGATCTTGGTATTTGATCTGAGTCTGGCTACTGGCCTATACGCACTAAGCAACTACGTGGGAACAGTTATGGGCACTCGACGTCGTGGTATCAGCCAAAGCCTTCTTGACGTCAGCGACGGAGCGGCGCGCGCCGGATTGGACTGGAACGCCTACTCTTGTATAAGAGAGGCTAGGTCTGCTTTCGGCCGCCCTCGCAACGTGCAGGTGTGCAATGGGCGATTGGCCCAGACCCCTGCGCGCATAGGATTTAGACCGGCGGGCTGACCTCTCTGTTGTGCCTAGGTGGGGCTGCGACGTGTTGATCTTCCGAGGCCGGGCATGACCCAGGAAAGTGTGTCCGGCCAAATGGGATCGACGTGTTGGGTTATGTGGTGCACCCCTGCAGGGAAGTTAATCTATTCGAATAGCCGTGATCTTTGGTAACAGGACGACTTGGAGTTGTACCTTGACCTTATGACAACTAGAATCGGATACTTAATAAAACACACCCTTCCAAGTGCCAGATACAACCCGGTGATCGCTCTCTAACAGGGCGACGGGGAGAGGATCGTCGGGTAGGATTATGCTATGCGTTGCTACTTGGAGGACTTCAATCTACTCTCTTCTACATGCTGCAAGACGGAGGCTGCCAGAAGCGTAGTCTTCGATAGGATTAGTTATCCCCCTCTTATTCTGGCATTCTGTAGTTCAGTCCACTGATATGGCCCTTTACACATATACCCATGCATATGTAGTGTAGCTCCTTGCTTGCGAGTACTTTGGATGAGTACTCACGGTTGCTTTTCTCCCCCTTTTTCCCCTTTCCCTTCTACCTGGTTGTCGCAACCAGATGCTGGAGCCCAGGAGCCAGACGCCACCGTCGACGACGACTACTACACTGGAGGTGCCTACTACTACGTGCAGGCTGCTGACGACGACCAGGAGTAGTTAGGAGGATCCCAGGCAGGAGGCATGCGCCTCTTTCGATCTGTATCCCAGTTTGTGCTAGCCATCTTATGGCAACTTGTTTAACTTATGTCTGTACTCAGATGTTGTTGCTTCCGCTGACTCGTCTATGATCGAGCACTTGTATTCGAGCCCTCGAGGCCCCTGGCTTGTAATATGATGCTTGTATGACTTATTTATGTTTTTAGAGTTGTGTTGTGATATCTTCCCGTGAGTCCCTGATCTTGATCGTACACGTTTGCGTGCATGATTAGTGTACGATTGAATCGGGGGCGTCACACTAGCCTTCTTAAGGCAGTCTTGTTTAACTTATGTCTGTACTCAGATATTGTTGCTTCCATTGACTCTTGTGTATCGAGCTTGTATTCGAGCCCTCGAGGCCCCTGGCTTGTAATATAAAGCTTGTATTATTTTATTTGTGTCTAGAGTTGTGTTGTGATATCCTACCGTGAGTCCCTGATCTTGATCGTACACATTTGCGTGTATGATTAGTGTACGATTGAATCGGGGGCGTCACACTGTCATTTTGGGTATGTTGCCATTTCTCAAACTGGAAAGATTGACATTTGTTTATCTAGTAACATTGCCATTTGTCAACCTTGTAACACTGTGATTTGTCAAAATATGCAGCTACAAATCACTAGCACTATCTAATTTTTGCAACTAAAATCACTAGCACTGTTCATATGGACACCACTAGCAGGCGTGAGTTCATGGACGCATATGCAAATGTACCATTGAAACCCACGACAACAACGAGGATACATGTTGGATTATAGATCATTTCCAACAAAACATTCTAGTAAAGTTTTTCTCACACAACAAATAACAAAGGGATGAAATGAACTTCATCTCAACCACTCGTCGGCGTCGGAAACGCTTGCTTTGAACTAGAAGTGTTTCTCTGGGAAGGTCCAGCTACTATCAATCTCGAGACCAATGCAGGATTGATCACCCAGGCTGAAGCGGCCTATTTCAATATCCATATTGGGACGGTAGGGAAGCATATTAATGTCCGAGGTACAGATACAGTTCCTTCTCATAAATGGTAGTAACGTTGTGTCAACAGTAGCTGGATCGCCTTCCACCATCATTGGATAGTTTTGTCCAAGGAAGAGCGAGTTTCCTCCAAGACTTTCAATACTGAACCAGGGAGAAGGTGTTGGCGCTAGTACACCAGTATCCATCTCGAATACCGTGCAACGGATGTTGGAATAGGTCCGGAGAGTGCGACCATACGAGACAACACATGCTTCCTTAGTAACATCAGCAGTGCCCCGTATACAGACAAGAAGAGGTGATCCATCGGAATAAGTTGCCAGGCGCCACTAAATATATGGGTCCTGCTCGTCCTCATGCTCGTGAATAAAATTTTCAAGTATAGGTGGTGGAATGTTCACATGACCGTGGAAACACAAGAAGGTTAATTAGTAAAGGGAAACTAGCTAACCTGCATGCATGTGGATGAAACAATTATAATTACGGTGGAAGACAAACGTACCGAAATCATGAGGGTTCCATGCAAAAACAGTGCCACGAGTGGTGGCATCAAACACAAGACCCTCGTACTGAATTGCATCATAGTACTCATCCGTTTATATAAACTGATTTTTGAGCAATATCCATCGAGTCGAACCATGAAGGACGGCAACAAGCTTGTCGAAGATAGCGACAACATAAGCATTCCTATAACCCAAGAGCGGTTGGGAACTCGACAAATTGCTATCTTCCGTAGACGACAGTCAGCATGATCGTATTTGAACTCACGTAGAATACCGGTGTACTCAACCTCTTGGCAGTCGTTTGAGATTTTTCAAAGTGGAAGCCGGTGACGAGTGTACACATTCACAAGTTCCCACTCGCAGTTGTACCCAATATAAACAACCCAATCTCCATTTGTGCCTGCCCAAGCCTTGCCCTCAAGCAATGGCATCTTAACATCATACGTATCATTATCAAGCGGCATCAACTTACACAAGGACAGGCTTCCCTCGTCCCCGCGCCCGTCAGCAAGGTCACGGCGAAGAAGATAGGGGAGATCAAACCGCTCCTGAACCCTTGGGTTCCTTGTAATGATGTTATTAGTTGAGTCGAGAATGGTCTTGAATGAACCTTCCATGCTAGACGAGGTGATGACGTCGCACCGATCAATGAGTTCCTCCACCGCGTCATCATTCAGAACGGGGCAAGAATAACGGGGTCATTTCCGGCTTGTTCCCTTCATGGAGAAGATGATCAAACAATGGCAGAAGGAAGGGTGAAGGAAAATGGAGGAGGGACGAAGAGCTAGCGCGCGACAGCAGTTCCAAGTCGAGAGGGAAAGGCGAAGACTCGGTGGACGGTTGCCACTGTACACGAAGAGGCGCCTGGGGAGCAAACGGTTGCCACAGAGGTCACACACTGATGAAAAGGGCCGAGTGAACCACATGCAATACCATTGCACAACAACACGTCTTGTTAAGTTGAACCGTTTCTGTACTCTTGTGTGAACGCAAATAGTTCATCCGAGTGAACCGCATGCCGTATATCCCACACACCTTGATCTGGCTGACTGTTTCTTTTGTGTTGCGTAATCACAAACAGTTCATCCGAGTGAACCGTATGTTGTATATCGCACACACCTTCATCTGGCTGCCGGTTTCTTTTGTGTTGCCTAATCACAAACAGTTCATCCGAGTGAATCGTATGTTGTGTATCGCACACGCCTTCATCTGGCTGCCCATTTCTTTTGTTCCTCCTCATCGCAAACAATTAATTGAACTGAACTGTATGCCCTTCATCGCACACGCAACTAAAACCTGAACCGTGTTTGATGCATCCGTCATTGCAAACGTCTTATACGTTTCTGACGGTATACATCACCGTTTGCGATTATGGCATCACACACAGTTTCTCGAAGGGTTCTAATTGTAGTGTCACGTTAGCAGCATCCTGCAGTAGTGAGTGTTTATTCACTTGTCATTGCACGAGAGTAAGGCAAAGGTATTCGGGATGCCCAGTCCCGAAATGAAAAATGAATTTACTTTATGTTGTCAAATAATAAATTCCTTCGAAGTATTGGTATGGAAGGCCCCCATGGATACGTTTACCCATGGAAAGTGAAAGTGTGGTGGAAAAAGGAATAAACTTTAATTTCTGTTTGGGAACCGCCTATGATATATCTAGCATGGAAAGTGTTGGGAACTCTATGTCGTTTTTGTTGGTGGGAAGGATACACCTCCCAAAATGTTTTTATCTCTAAGTTTTTCGCTTTGAGCTCTGGGACCTCTACAAATCCCTACTTCCCTCTATGAAGGGCCTTTCTTTCACTTTATGCAATTTTTATTTTGAATTTGAGTCTCCATCTTCTCTTATAAAAGCACCAACTAGGAGGCACTATGATCGTACTTGAGTACTGGGTGTAGTTAATATGCGAGTGTGTTTCATGAATGGATCAATGATTGAGCATGATGGGCTAGGGATAGCTTATTTTAGCATTGATATTTTGAAACACATGGTTGCTTGTTGATATGCTTGAGTATTTAAGTTATCATGTCAAAACTAGGCTATTGCTTTGAACAAAATAAAAGTTCAAATGTCCATGCTATAAAGAAAATAATATGTTATGACATGTTAGGCAGCATTCCACATCAAAAATTCTGTTTTTATCACTTACCTACTCGAGGACGAGCAGGAGTTAAGCTTGGGGATGCTGATACGTCTCCAATGTATCTATAATTTTTCTTGTTCCATGCTGCTATATTATCAATTTTGGATGTTTTATAATCATTTTATAGTCATTTTATATCATTTTTTGGTACTACCTATTGACATAGTGCCAAGTGCCAGTTGTTGTTTTATGCATGTTTTTTACATCGCAGGAAATCAATACCAAACGGAGTCCAAACGCAATGAAACTTTATGGAGATTTTTTATGGACCAGAAGACACCCGATGGGCCAAGGCAGCGCCTAGGGGTGCTCCGAGGGGAGCAAAACCCACCAGGGCGTGCCAGGAGGCCCAGGCGCGCCTTGGTGGGTTGTGCCCACCTCGGGTGCCCCCCGGAACGCCTCTTTGCTCTATAAATACCCCCAATGTTCCAAAAACCCTAGGGGAGTCGACAAAAATCAATTCCAGCTACCGCAGAGTCCAGAACCACTAGATCCAATTTAGACACCATCACGGAGGGATTCACCACTTCCATTGGTGCCTCACCGATGATGCGTGAGTAGTTCTTTGTAGACCTTTGGGTACGTAGTTAGTAGCTACATGGCTTCCTCTCTCTCGTTTGATTCTCAATACAATGGTCTCTTGGAGATCCATATGATGTAACTCTTTTTGCGGTGTGTTTGTTGGGATCAGATGAACTTTGAGTTCATGATCAGATCTATCTTTTTATATCCATGAAAGTTATTTGAGTTTCTTTGATCCCTTATATGCATGATTGCTTATAGCCTCGTATTTCATCTCCGATATTTGGGTTTTTTTGGCCAACTTGATCTATTTATCTTGCAATGGGAAGATGTGCTTTGTAGTGGGTTCGATCTTACGGTGCTTGATCCCAGTGACAGAAGGGGAACCAACACGTATGTATCGTTGCTAGTAAGGATAAAACAATGGGGTCTATCTCTACATAGATAGATCTTGTCTACATCATGTCATCATTCTTATTGCACTACTCTATTTCTCCATGAACTTAATACACTAGATGCATGTTGGATAGTGGTTGATGTGTGGAGTAATAGTAGTAGACGCAGGCAGGAGTCGGTCTACTAATCTTGGACGTGATGCCTATGTAATGATCATTGCCTGTATATCGTCAAGATTATTTGAAGTTCTATCAATTGCCCAACAGTTATTTGTTTACCCATCGTTTGCTATTTTTCTCGAGAGAAGCCACTAGTGAAACCTATGGCCCCCGGGTCTCTTTCTCATATTATTTGCCTTTGAAGTATACTTTTCCTTTGATTTTATTTTCAGATCTATTAAACCAAAAATACAAAAATACCTTTCTGCAATTTATTCTTATTTATTTTATTTGGCATTCGATCTATCAATCTACTACAATTTATTCACATTCATTTTGCCAATTTCTGGCACCATTACCCGAAAGGATTGACAACCCCTTTAATACGTCGGGTTGCGAGTAGTTGTTATTTGTGTGCAGGCGCCGCTTACGTGTTGTTGCTTGGTTCTCCTACTGGTTCGATAATCTTGGTCTCATAACTGAGGGAAATATCTACCGCCGATGTGCTGCATCATCTCTTCCTCTTTGGGGAAATACCAACATAGCTTCAAGGCGCCATCAGATCATAAGGCTTTGCTAGGGCTCTACTCTCTGGGAGCTGGAGCATGGGGATGGCAGGAGCAGAGAGAGAGAGAGAGAGAGGAACGCCATGAAAATGGATTGATTCTATCATTTGCCTTTTATAAGCCAATAAAAGAACTAAGGGGTGTACTATGTTGCAGTAATTCCGCGAGTTCTGACGCGATATGCATTATGTGCTCGTGTGAATCGAGGGGTTTTTATTGATGATGTCACCGAAAATCTAGGGCATGATCACTTTATTTGACAAGAAGTGCCAATAGAAATGGCCTCGAGCTATGCTAAACACAGCATAATGACTACTGACGGGACCTTTCGGCTCCGTAGTACGTGGTGGTGTGCGGGTTTGGTGAAAGTTGACAGAACATGACCCAACCGGTGCACCCATTCCAGCACAGTAAAACTTCACCATTAAGATAGCTAGGTGTGGGAAGGGTCTTCGGATCCGATGAAAAAGGAAAAGTGCTTCTCAGGAAGCTCAGTTGGGGATCCTCGAAGGTCTGAGGTATACTATTCCTTCGACAAAATGATGGTTGCTTTGGAAGGAGATGCACGAACAAGGTGTTGAAACGGTTTATAGGGCTGAAGTCCAACAACAAGAACAAGCTGTTCGAGGATTGTCCTCAGCTTGGAAGAATGGCTCAGGGGCTACTGATGGTGTCCTACATAGGGGGTGCTAACCACGTCAGCTCCCAGAGATGGGCTAGGCTGAGGACCCCCAAACAACCAACTTGTGGGCCACATTCGCCAGATCCCATGGAGTAATCAAGATGGAACCCTCCAAAGACTTAATGTATACTCCAAGGCACGAATGCAATCTTCAGCATGTTTATCCTTAGATGTAATTGAACTAAATGTAAACCTAGTGAAAGTGCATGTGACACTTTATTATATTTTGGTGTGATGACAATGTGGTTAGAGGAACTAATATCGGTTCCTAAAGTTTAGCTCAGGATATTGGTTCCATGAAGATTATGATGGAATTGTGTGACCCCCCAAATCAAAAAGGTGAAAGGCGTGGTTTACCTGCGACGCAAAGGTTTTGGTTTACCTGTGACGCGAAGGTTTTGGTTATGGTTCGATTTGAGTTGTAGGATAAACTGCACTATTAAGAGGAGTCATTGTGGATTTGTGTCATGTGGGTATACTTCCAAAACACATACACCAGCCCTCCTACACCTACTAGCATTGTTGTGTCTTTTTCATGCTTTGCCGAGGTGTCCATAAGAGTCAACAGATATTTTCTGGACACCCCGTCCGCACAGGGGTCAAGCATGGGGTCTTTCACCGCCGTGCAGACGGGGTGGTCAGAAACTCTCTGGTGCCCCATGCGTTGACCCCCATATGCATGGGGTGCCACTAATCTTTCTAGACACCCCGTGCACACGGGGTCTTTTGACCCTCGTGCGCACGAGGTGGGGTTTCAGTCTCTGAGTACCCCATGCGCACTAGGCTGACTTAGCCCGTGCGCATGGGGTCGAACGGGAAGAAATGCCCACCGAGCCAAAAACACTATAAAAGGGCATCTTCTTCCACCTCCATCCCTAACCCTAATGTATTGTTGAGCTCCACCATTGCTACACTCCATTTTGCTTAATAATCTCAATCCCTCCACCCAAACTTGTTGAAACTTTGGGGATTGGGAGAGCAAGACCCAATCTACATTTTGACTAAACCAAATTCATGTTCCCCACAATATTTGTCGACACTTGACTTGTTACTCTTGGATCTTGGGATCCTAGGCGGTTAGAGGTTCCTCCAGAAGCTTCCTTGCTTATGGTGTGCTCTGGGGAAGTTTGTAAAGGTGTGGTAGTTGCCTTCAAGATAAACCCCGAGGTGTGGTAGTTGCCTTCAAGATCAACCCCGAGTGATTCGAGGCTCATCCGTTGGGGGTGACTGGAAAGAGAATACACTGAGCCTTCGGTGGTGTTCTGCAAGCTTTGCTCTGGCACCCCTCTAAATGGAGAGTTTCTCTTCCCCACGGAAGAGTGAACTTCGGGATAAAATCTGCATCCTCATCTCACTTGTGGTTAATCCTTTCCTGCACTTACTTTGCTCTATATGCTTGTTGGCTTGCTATCTAGTTTGTTGCCTAACATATTTAGTCTAAACCTTGCTTGTCATATAGGTTGTGTTCACCTGTTTTCATTTCTAATGAACCCTATTTATCCGCTTAACCCTAAAATTGACAAGGAAGATCAAAATTTGTAGTCTCCTATTCACCCCCACTCTAGTCGACCGTATCGATCCTTTCACCTAGGTAGCCCCCTACATCTTTATAAACCGAGGGGCATAGTCCGTAGAGGTAGGGATAGACTCATACACATACGATCTCGAGGTAGACTAACATGTACTCGTACCCCATTCATCAATAAAATACAAGCATGATTGTCGAGGGGATGAACCCCAGGCAGGCAACGGAACCCGGATCTATTTCAAAAACGGCAGGGCCCGCATCGCCCTGCACACTGGCGTGCGCCAGGCCGGGTCGCTCGACCCAGCAAGGCGCGCAACCCGGCCAAGACCCTTGACTCGACAAGGTACTCGACCCGGCCGCAGCGGCTGGCGCAAGGCAACTCGACCCGGCGCAACCTTGGCTTCCCCAGCAAGCCAACCCACCCGTGGCGTCCACGGCAACCCAGCCACGGGTTAGCTCCCATCCCATCCAGGCCGTACGATGGGACGAGACCTCAATCACTGATGACCAAGACTACAGTGCCCCCGCCCATGCCCGTGGTCAGCCAGAGCGTGGCAACAGTGCCCCTTACCTACCCACTGGCCAGGGCTGGCACGGCAACAGTGTTCCCGCCCTCACCACAAACGACAGCAAGTGGCGGCCTGATGGAGAACACTGTGCGCGGCTCGACTCGGCCACGCCATGACGATCAACAAGACGGCGCACAGTCCCCCTAGGCACGCAGGGCCCGCACCCAGGGAAACCCGGCGAACCACAAGCCCCCAAGAGGGACCCAGCCCGGCACCCCGGGCGCCGACAACACGGACCCACTGACTCGGCATATTACCATTGTAACCCTGGGTGGGTTGATCTATAAAACCCCCTAGGAGTCCATGCCTACAGAGGAGGCAAGGGCAGAGAGATTGCGAGAATGAGCATTGCATGAACACGAGATAGAACAAGCAAGATAGGACTAGCCACTACATAGCGACACCAAGGAGAAGGAGCGGTCGAAGCCTAGGCCAGCCTCCTTCCTCCTCCAAATAGCTCCAGCAGCGACATTGTACTATCAGCCATCCAACTAAACTCGGCAGGACTAGGGGTGTTATCTCTCCGGAGAGCCCCGAACCTGGGTATGTCCGGCGTCCCACGCCCGCGCATATCAACCTCTCCACCGAAGCCCACCAGCGCCCTCGAGCCTCCTCCTCTCTTTAGCCATCCCTTGGCATCTGCCGTGCGCCCACCATGACAATGATGTAGTGCTTTATAGCTCTTTAAGAGGGCCTGAACCTGAGTAAATATTGTGTCACTTCTTTGTCATGTTACCATCAAGCCAAGGCTACCAGCTCGGGACCCCCTGCTCAAGATCTATCGGATACGACTCCGTCACCTAGCGATTCAAGTACTATAGGCGGTAGTTGATGAGTCTGCCAAGCGGAGGGAGGTTGCTGAGGAGTGATCCGTCCATTTTGCATCATGCTTTTATATTGATATTTATTGCATTATGGACTGTTATTACATATTATATCACAATACTTATGCCTATTCTCTCTTATTTTACATGGTTTACATGAAGAGGGAGAATGTCGGCAGTTGGAATTCTGGGCTGGAAAAGGAGCAAATATTAGAGACCTATTCTGCACAACTCCAAAAGTCATGAAATTTCACAGAGCACATTATTGGAATACATAAAAAATATTTGGCGAAGAAAGTACCAGAGGGGGGCCACCAGCCAGCCACAAGGGTGGAGGGCGCGCCCTACCCCCTAGGTGTGTCCCCCAACCTTATGGGCCCCCTGGCAGGCCTCCGGTGCCCATCTTTGGCTATATGGTGTGTTTTGACCTGGAAAAAAAAATCAAAGAGAAGCTTTCGGGACGAAGCGCCGCCGTCTCGAGGCGGAACCTGGGCAGAACCAATCTAGGGCTCCGGCGAAGCTGTTCTGCCGGGGAAACATCCCTCTGGGAGGGGGAAATCGTCACCATCGTCATCACCATCAATCCTCTCATCAAGAGGGGGTTAATCTCCATCAACATCTTCACCAGCACCATCACCTCTCAAACCCTAGTCCATCTCTTGTATTTGATCTTGGTCCCAAAACCTCATATTGGTACCTGTGGGTTGCTAGTAGTGTTGATTACTCCTTGTAGTCGATGCTAGTTGGTTTATCCGGTGGAAGATTATATTTTTAGATCCTTAATGATAATTAATACTCCTATGGTTATGATTATGAATATGCTTTGTGAGTAGTTAAGTTTGTTCCTGAGGACATGTATGTTGTCTCTCCTCTAGTGGTGTTATGTGAACATCGACTACATGACACTTCACCATTATTTGGGCCTAGGGGAAGTCATTGGGAAGTAGTAAGTAGATGATGGGTTGCTAGAGTGACAGAAGCTTAAACCCTAGTTTATGCGTTGCTCCGTAAGGGGCTGATTTGGATCCATATGTTTCATGCTATGGTTAGGTTTACCTTAATTATTCTTTCATAGGTGTGGATGCTTGCGAGAGGGGTTACTCATCACTAGTAGAAAAAGGTCCTATTGTCCCGGTTCGTAAGGGCCATTTATCCCGGTTATTGAACCGGGACTAAAGTGTCGTTACTAATGCCCTGGACCTTTAGTCCCGGTTCTTATACAAACTAGGACAGATGGGCCTCCACGTGGCTGGTGCGGCGAGCCCAGGCAGAAGGCCCTTTGGTCCCGGTTGGTGGCACCAACTGGAACCAATAGGCATCCACGCGTCACCATTTCAGGGGCTGGGTTTTTTTGTTTTTTT
>NC_041385.1:242471701-242492956 GCF_002162155.2 Triticum dicoccoides
ATTTAGGTGTTTCATATATTGTGTTAGCTAGCTAATTAATAGAGAGAAGTGTCCTTTCTTATCTCCGTGCTTGGTCGACGCTACATACTATACGTATAGAGAGGACTAGACACGCTAGCTAGTAAGCAGATGAAGGAAACAGAAGATCGTCATGAACATATGCATACAGAGAGAAGTGATATCGACCACCTCTCCTTCTCTGAGAGATTGGTCGAACAACAAGTTCTCGTATATCTATCCGACTCTACTGGCTACATATATACAATATAATTATCTCACAATATAATCTCGTAATTATATATGAACTCAGGGTCCACATGGTATTCTCCGTCTTTATCGATCACGTGGTCAAGAAAGAATGCCGCCAATTCCTCTTGAATTGCTCGCATATGATCTGGTGGTAGGAGTTCATCCCGCATTCGAAATATCTAATTTGAAGAAGGGGGTCAATACATATATATGAATAAATGAAACTCAACACAAATGATGGTAATAAAATAAAATTGTGAATATTATTATTTACGCACTTCATATTGTTTGTCAGAGTAGCCCCACTCACAGGTCGTGTGGCGGATGGACTTGCAAATGTAGTATCCATAGTAATCATTCCCTTGTTCCTGCCACAACCACTTTACAAGAAATATAGGTCAATCTAACTGATAAGCAAGCATGCTAAATGGTATTGATGAAACTAGCGCTTGAATCACTAGGAGATGCGCGGAACGTGCTACTATAGTACTTACTTTCAGGTGTTTAAATTGGAGCTTCTTTGATAGTCCCGGAGTTTTTGAGGTGATTTTTTTCCAAACCCTGCCAGACAAAGAAAACAATTACTTGATATCAGGAAATGAACAAAGTTGCTAATATGGTGCGATAATGATCGATTTAACTTACTTCTCTAGAATTTCAGTCATGTCCACATACTCCTTGGGATCTTTTCGTCTCGAGTCTAAGATGGTTACTAGTCCCTGCTCAAGCTTAATCTCTAGGAGAATATAGTGGAAGCTGCGCACGCATGCATAACTCATCAATTACATTACTATAACCTCGACTAATAAGGGAAACCGAATATGCACAAGACAGTAACACTCACTTGAAGTTGTAAGGAAAGAGTATTATAGCTTTGTTTTGATTTAATACAAACGATTGTAGCAACTTGGCCTCGGTATCTCTAGCCTGAAATTCAACCATATATGCATCTATGAGATTTGTGTTAATGAACCCAATATCACCGATTTGTCTTTTCTTCAATTCGGCGATCTTCAATCTGCATAATGTAGTGAGGATAATTAAAAATACATGCAATGAAAGAGCTGACCTATATATAGAGACTTAATGGCAGAAGTAGTACTACTTACAGGCAGTAGCAAGTGACCGTTAATTTATCGAGGGCCTTTTGATTGAAAAACGCGAAGAACTCCTCAAATGGAACATTCAACAGTTCAATTCCAATGAGGTCATGCTCCTCTCTAACTCTCAGCATCAAAATATTCCTCCCCTCAGACTCTCTGCAGGTTTTCATGTACCAATCATGGAATCTTCGCATCATCGTTGTTAGAGATCTTTCATCTTTAACGAGAGGCTTCCCATACTCGTATTTGTGTTCGTCCACTTCCAAGAAATCATAATGTACATCATCGGGCAGGTAATCTCCAAGATTGTTATAACCGGGCACCATCCCCGGATCATTAGCGACGATATCGCTAGACACATGGAGCGGGGGGAACGATTGGTTTGCTTGTTCGCCGAGCTGGGCATTTTTTTCCTAGCTCGTCGTTCTACTAACCTTTGATCACTGATAGTACTTCCCGACTGCTCCACTTCGATAAATGAATTTTCAATAATGCGCTCATAGTTGCCTTTCGCCGGAGACTTTGGTGGTTTCTTCAGGGCAGCCAGAGTACGCTTTGCTTATACCGGATCTATCTTCTCCTCTGGAGGTGGATGTTTCTTTGCTTTCACCCCTTCAAAGAACTTTTTCACTTCGGCTCACACGATCTTCGCATTTTCCTCCAGGCTCCTCTCGTATGGTAACTTCTCTGGAGTCTTCAGAGAAGGACCGAATATGTATTGCCTCCTGCCTCTGGCTGTACTGCTAGGCGCCGGAGCAGACGGAGCAGTTGCGGCTATCTTTCCTTTCTTATAAGGTGGAGGAGAAGGACTACGACGCGCCGGAGCAGCCGGAGTGGCGGCGGGTCTCTTCCACCCTTGTTGACGAGGCGGAGAAGGAGGAGGTTGGCTGCTCGGGCGCGCCAGCGCAGGCGGAGAAGGAGGCGGAGTGCCGCCACGCGCCTGAGAAGGAGGCTGAGTGCCCTGATCACTCGCCGGAGGAGGAGGCCGAGTGCCCTAATCACTCGCCAGAGGAGGAGGCGGAGGAGGAGGCGGAGTTCCCTGACTCGCCAGAGGAGGAGGCGGCGGAGGAGGCGGAGTTCCTTGACTCGCCAGAGGAGGAGGAGGAGGCGGAGGCGTCCAGTTCGGAAGGTTGATGAGCTCCTTCCGCCATAGGCATGGAGTCTTCAGAGAAGAACCCAGCCGAATATCCCCTTCACCCGTAGGGTGGTCAAGCTCGAGGTCCTCAAATCCGTCCGTTATTTCATCCACCATCACCTAGCATATCCTTCTGGAATCGACCGGCAGTGGTAGGTTGCGCCAGGTTCAGTAGGTAAAACAGAGCCAACAACTGCCTTGACTTTGAATTTCATCCATTGCGTCATAAGGTGGCAATGTTGAGACTCCGTGATAGCATCCACGGGGTAGCTAGCAGGAGTCATGAAGATAGGCTCCAGGTGAAGCTGCTCGGTGGAAGCCACGCTGCTTCTCCGCTGAGATGGCGGGGTAGCTTCAGGGGAAGCTTCAGCAGGTCGTTTGCTGCGATTTGCTTCTCGTTCCTCTATCTCTTGCATCCTTGCATGCAGCACCTGCAGTTGGCTATGCTCCACTTTCTTCCTCATCTCCTGGCATTTGTAACCCCCTGCGTCCGGAAACCCAGCCTTCCATGGAACGGAGCCTGACATGCCTCGTGTCCGTCCAGGGTGCTCAGGATTCCCGAGGGCCATTGTGAGCTCATCCTTCTCTCTATCTGGAATGAACGTCCCTTGCTGCAGTGCCTCGATATACTCCTGAAGCCTCGTGACGGGTATTCGCAGTTGCTCGTCCGTCCAAACGCACTTCCCTGATACAGGGTCCAAGGTTCCGCCAACCCCGAAGAACCAAGTCTGGCAATGATCTGGCCAGTTCAATGTCTCTGGTTCGACCCCTTTATCAATCAGGTCATTCTCAGCCTTGGCCCACAACGGTCGGGCTTTGAGGTAGCCACCTAACCCCATGCGATGGTGATGCTTCTTCTTTGCAGCATTTTTCTTGTTTGTCGCTGACATCTTCTTACTCTCGTCCGATGTCTTGTGGGCCACAAATGCGGGCTAGTGATCTCTGATCTTCTCATACTTTCCGGTGAATTCTAGTGTCTTCTCTTCGCCGACAAACAATGTTTTTATCTCATTCTTCCACCTCCTGAATAGTTCTGCCATCTTCTTAAGAGCATGAGACTTGATCAATTGCTCTTTGACTGGCTTCTCTAGATCCTCCTCTGGCGGTAGGGTGAAATTTTCCTTAAGCGTTATCCAAAGATCATCTTTCTGCATATCAGAGACATAAGACACCTCAGGGTCTTCATTCTTAGGCTTTAACCATTGGTGGATACTGATCGGGATCTTGTCCCTAACAAGAACCCCGCACTGAGCAGCAAATGCGTCCTTTGTCCGGATGGGTTCAATCGGCTTGCCATCGCGCGCGATTGCTGTGATCTCAAACCTTTCATCCGAGCGCAACTTTTTCTTTGGGCCTCGTTTCTTTACCGAAGTTGTGCTTGATTCGGAGTGCTAGAAAAAAGAAGAAAGATGAGAGTTAATTAATATGTGTACATACGAAAACAATGAATCCATCAATTAGCTAGTCAGCACATGCTTAACTAATATATATACCTGGCCGGACTTGGTTCGGTCACCGAAGCCGTCATCATGGTCTCCTTCTTGTACCGGCATTGGGTCACCGGAGCCATCATAATCATAGTCTTCTTCTTCACCCTGTCCTTCCATACCATCGGTGTCGTTGAGATACGACAAGACGACATCACTTCCTTTTGTGATTATGTCCCCCAACATCGCTTCTGTTGCTTTGTCTCAGGGGTGCTCCATAGTTTCTACAAATATTTACAACATGGCAATTATTATTCAAACATGACAGATGGATATATTAGTGGCAAACGTAGAACTAGCTAGCTAATCACAATAAGGAATTAGATTAGTGGCCTCGACGCTGCTTCTCTAGGGTTTGGGGTGGCCTCGGCAACGCTTCAAGGGTTTGGGGTGGCCTCGACAACGCTTCAAGGGTTTGGGGGGGCCTCAACGACAATGCTATTTTACCTTGGTAAATTTGGGTGGCCTCGAGAGAGTTTGTCGGGTAGGGGCGCGGCGGGAGGGGGTAGGAGACCGACATCGTTTTTTTTCTAGGGTTTGGGTGTCCTCGAGAGTTTTGGTCGAGCGAGAGGGCCGGGGGTGCTCCCTATCACGGTCGAGAGGGTGAGCCTCGACCCTCTGCCCTAGTTTCCGACCCTCGACCCTCTGCCCTAGTTCGCGATGAAAAAGAAGAAAAAAAAGAGGAGAAGAAGAAGGAATAGAGGAGTGGAAGACAAATTCTTCCACTCCTCTATTCCTTCTTCTTCTCCTCTTTTTTTTTCTTCTTCTTCCTCTTCTTATTTTTTCCGACGTGCCCCCTCATGTAAATGCAGTGGAAACACTTTATGAAAATGCGGTGGTGGCCGAGCCGGGCGGTTTTCTTTTCCTTCTTCATTTTTTCCTTTGTTTTTTCTTATATGTTTGTTTTCGTTTTCACTCTACATTTTCGTACATATGAAAAAATAAAGTTCTATACAAAAGTGCACAATTTTTATGAACAAATTACAACATCTAAATTAACTACACATCTAAATAAATATAACTACACATCTGAAATTTTCCTAATCTTAAAACTAAAGTAAACATAAACTAAAATAATCTAAAAAACATGTAAAAACATCTAAAAATAGCATCTAAAAACATCTAAAAATCTAATATTAGCACGACGCAGGGGCGGAGGGGCACGGCGGAGGGGCCGGCGCCGGCGCTGGCAGGGCAGGGCAGGGGCGCAGGATAGGGGAGGGGCGCGGGAGCAGGATGGTGCTCATAGGGGGTGGCGGGGCACGGTGGGCGGCGCGTCGGGGCCGGCAGGGGCGACAGGGTCAACGCTGTCGACGGGGCAGAGGGCGTCAGCGGCGGCGGCAGCGACGTTGAGCAGCCTGACAGCGTCAGTGGCGGTGGCAACAGCGATGTCGAGCAGCCTGACGGCGTCGGTGGCGGCGGCGATGGCAAGGTGGAGCAGGGGCGTCGGGCGGCGACGGCGAGGAGGAGCAGGGGCGTCGGGGGAGAAGAAGTGATGGATTTGGTCGAAACTGCTAAGTGTTTTCTTATATACCCAGGGCATTGGTACCGGTTCGTGGCACCAACCGGGACCAATGCACCCTTTTGTCCCGGTTGGTGCCACCAATCTGGACCAAAGGTCACTTTTCAGCAGCCCAAAGGGCAGGAAGCAGAGGCCTTTGGTCCCGGTTGGTGGCACCAACCGAGACTAAAGGGGGCCATTGGTACCGGTTGGTGCGACCAACCGGGACCAAAGCCACCCTTTAGTCCCGGTTGGTGCCACCAACCGGGACCAGTGGCCTTGCACAGCGGGGTGGTGGTGGGAGTTTAGTCCCACCTCGCTAGTTGGAAGCGCCCGACACCTGTTTATAAGCCTCGTTGCCTCTTCCTTCTCGAACTCCTCTGAATTGCAGGCCTGTGGGCCTAAACTGACACTCATATGCCTGTGGGCCTGCTGGGCCTTCTGCGGGCCTGAATCCTGGCCCATGGATGGGTTTCTAGTCGTACTCAGGCCGTGATGGCCCAGTAGGTGGCAATTTTTTTTTATTTTTTTCCCATTTTTTGTTTTCTTTTTTGCTTTATTTATTTTGTTTTATTTCTACTTACAACATAATACTTATTTATTTTATTTTATTTTGTTTATATACTTATTTATTTTATTTTATGATAATTCTTTTTGCTATTAAAGTTTCTAACAAAAAAGTTCTTTATGAAAGTTCTTTTTGCTTTTAACGATTTTGAACAGAAAATACTTTGATAATCTTAGTTTCATAAATTTTATTTATGTTATTAAAGTTTATTTTATTTTATTTTATTTAGTTTCTACTTATATATTTTATTAAAGTTTATATTATTTTGTTTCAAATTACTTATTTATTTTATTTTATAATAATTCTTTTTTCTATTAAAGTTTGTAACAAAAAAAGTTATTTATGAAATCTGAAACAAAGGGATTTCATATGGAAACTCGTGTGTTACAAAGGGATTTCATTTTTGTTATCATGGTTTCATACGGAAACTCGTCTGTTACAAAGGGATTTCATTTTTTTGAACTTATTTGAACTCCATAGTTTTTCTGTGTTCAAAATGCACCATATATTCAAAGTCGCATCATCAATTTTCAACCCTTTCTGACTTCATTTGTTATTTTTCATGCATTTACTGATTATTTTGAGCTATAAGACCATGAAATTGAAAATCATTTGAAATGAACTCTGAAAAGGTTGAAAGTTGGCATGGTATCATCATTTCACCCACATAGCATGTGCAAGGAAGTAGAGAGGGTTACGGCAAAAACTGGATGCACTTCGTGTACAAAACGGACAATCTCTTTCGAAGTATCAGGGTTTCATCATGAAACTCGTCTGTTATAAAGGGATTTCATTTTTTGAACTTATTTAAACTCCATAGTTTTTCTGTGTTCAAAATGCACCATTCAAAGCCACATCATCAATTTTCAACCCTTTCTAACTTCATTTGTTATTTTTCATGCATTTGCTGATTATTTTGAGCTATAAGACCATGAAATTGAAAAGCATTTGAAATGAACTCTGAAAAGGTTGAAAGTAGGCATGGTATCATCATTTCACCCACATAGCATGTGCAAGAAAGTAGAGAGGTTACGGCAAAAACTGGATGCACTTCATGTACAAAACGGAAAATCTCTTTTGAAGTATCAGGGTTTCATACGGAAACTCGTCTGTTACAAAGGGATTTCATTTTTTTGAACTTATTTGAACTCCATAGTTTTTCTGTGTTCAAAATGCACCATTCAAAGCCACATCATCAATTTTCAACCCTCTCATGAATAGATGAGTGACCAAATTAATAGAAGTTCGTCATCACAGTAAAACCAAAGTACATACATAGTTCTCATTGAACAACATATAGCTCTCAAGAGCATCTAATTAAACCATACATTGAAGTTATGTAAAACATTTCAATGCAACAACAAATGTGATCATAATCGCAACCAAGGTAACAACTGATCCAACTACATAATGATACCAAGCCTCGGTATGAATGGCATATTTTCTAATCTTCAACCGCATTGCATCCATCTTGATCTTGTGATCATCGACGACATCCGCAACATGCAACTCCAATATCATCTTCTCCTCCTCAATTTTTCTTATTTTTTCCTTCAAGTAATTGTTTTCTTCTTCAACTAAATTTAACCTCTCGACAATATGGTCGGTTGGAATTTCCGGTTCAACCACCTCCTAGATAAATAAAATCTATGTCACGTTGGTCGGCATAATTGTCATAAACAATAAATGAACCAAATAGTTATCAAAAGATAATATATACCACATCCGAATCATAGACAGGACGGGGGCCGACGGGGGCGGATACCAAAACCATCGCACTATATAATAACAAGGAATAATAAAAGTAAGAAAATTGGACAAGTATCTATCTGAAGTAAGAATTTTTTCTTTCAGAAAGAAGATAAGAACAAGAGGCTCACCATGGTGGTACCGGCGACGAGATCGGCGCGGGCGATCGACGGTGGTGAAGACGGGGACAGGACGTGACGGACCGCTAAAACTAGACAAATCTCGGGGAAAATGGAGCTTGGAGGTCGTGTTTCGAGAGGAGAAAGATTAACTAGTGTGGCTCGGACATTTCATCGAACACCTCATGTGCATAGCAGGTGAGCTAGAGCACCCAAATGCCCTCCCCTCGCCGGCCAGAAAAAACAAAGCACTATGGAGTGCTCTACTGTGGCGATGGGGTATATATAGGCAAATCATTTGTCCCGGTTTGTGGTAGAAACCGGGACTAAAGCCCAGCATTCTGTCCTGGTTCAAGTCACGAACCGGGACCAATGGTTGTGGGCCAGGAGCTAGGACCATTGGTCCCGGTTCGTTCCTGGAACCGGGACAAATGGGTCCATACGAACCGGGACCAATGCCCATGAGGCCCCGGCCGGCCCCCTGGGCTCACGAACCGGGACAAATTCCACCATGGGTCCCGGTTCGTGACTGAACCAGGACTGTTTTCTACTAGTGCATAAGTGGGAGACTTGTCCAAGTAAGGGCAGCACCCAAGCACTGGTCCACCCACATATCAAATTATCAAAGTAACAAACGTGAATCGTATGAGCTTGACAACAATTCCCATGTGTCCTCGGGAGTGCTTTGCTTTATATAAGAGTTTGTCCAGGCTTGTTCTTTGCTACAAAAAGGATTGGGCCACCTTGATGCACCTTGTTTACTTTCATTACTTGTTACCTGTTACAAATTATCTTATCACACAACTATCTGTTACCAATAATTTTAGTGCTTGCACAGAATACCTTGCTGAAAACCACTTGTCATTTCCTTCTGCTCCTCGTTGGGTTTGACACTCTTACTTACCGAGAGGACTACGATAGATTCCCTATACTTTTGGGTCATCAAGACTCTTTTCTGGCGCCGTTGCTGAGGAGTGAAGCGCCTTTGGTAAGTGGAATTTGGTAAGGAAACATTTATATAGTGTGCTGAAATTTACTGTCACTTGTTACTATGGAAAATAATCCTTTGAGGGGTTTGTTCGGGGTATCTTCACCTCGACCGGAACCACAATTAGCTACTCCTCAACCTACTGCACCTACTGAAAATATTTATTATGAAATTCCTTCGGGAATGATAGAGAAACTGCTAGCTAATCCTTATGCAGGAGATGGAACATTACATCCCGATATGCACCTAATCTATGTGGATGAAGTTTGTGGATTATTTAAGCTTGCAGGTATGCCCGAGGATGTTGTCAAGAAGAAGGTCTTCCCTTTATCTTTGAAGGGAAATGTATTTACATGGTATAGGCTATTGGATGATATTGGATCATGGAACTACAACCAATTAAAATTGGAATTTCATCAGAAGTTTTATCCTATGCATCTGGTTCATCGTGATCGGAATTATATATATAATTTTTGGCCTCGTGAAGGAGAAAGTATCGCTCAAGCTTGGGGGAGTTTTAAGTCAATGTTATATTCATGCCCCAATCATGAGCTCTCAAGAGAAATTATTCTTCAAAACTTTTATGCTCGGCTTTCTCATAATGATCGATCCATGCTCGATACTTCTTATATTGGATCCTATATGAAGAAGGATATTGAATTCAAATGGGATTTATTGGAAAGAATTAAATGCAACTCTGAAGATTGGGATCTTGACGAAGGTAAGGAGTCAGGTATAAACGTTAAGTTTGATTGTGTTAAATATTTTATGGATACTGATGCTTTTCATGATTTTAGCACTAAATATGGACTTGACTCTGAGATAGTAGCTTCTTTTTGTGAATCTTTTGCTACTCATGTTGATCTCCCTAAGGAGAAGCGGTTTAAATATCATCCTCCCATTGAAGTTACAGTAGTAGAACCTATTAAAGTTGAAGAAGAAACTATTACTTATAATGTTGATCCTATTGTTCCTACTGCTTATATTGAGGAACCACCTTTTCCTGTTAGAATAAAGGATCATGCTAAAGCTTCAACTATGGTTCGTAAAAGTAAAACTAAAACACATACACCCTCTGTACAAATTAAAGTTGAACCTAGTATTGCTATGGTTAAAGATCTCTTGGTTGATAATATTGATGGGCATGTTATTTATTTCTGTGATGAAGCTTCTAGAATTACTAAACCCAATATGAAAGGTAAACATAGACCTGTTGTTGCCATGCTTGTTGTTTCTGTTAAAATAGGAGATCATTGTTATCATGGCTTATGTGATGTGGGTTCTAGTGTGAGTGCAATTCCTTATACCTTATATAAAGAAATCATGAATGATATTGCACCTGCTGAGATAGAAGATATTGATGTTACTATTAAGCTTGCTAATAGAGATACTATATCACCAATTGGGATTGTTAGAGATGTTGAAGTCTTGTGTGGGAAAATTAAATATCCTACTGATTTTCTTGTTCTTGGTTCCCAACAAGATAATTTTTGTCCCGTTATATTTTGTAGACCCTTCTTGAACACTGTTAATGCTAAGATAGACTACGAGAAAGATATTGTTACTGTTGGTTTAGGGGACATGTCTCATGATTTTAATTTCTCTAAATTTCGTAGACAACCCCATGATAAAGAATTTCCTAGTAGGGATGAAATTATTGGTCTTGCTTCTAATGTCGTGCCTCCTAATGATTCTTTAGGACAATATTTGCTAGACCATGAAAATGATATGTTTATGAATGAAAGAAGGGAAATAGATGAAGTATTCTTTAATTAGGGACCTATTTTGAAACACAATTTGCCTGTTGAAATCCTTGGAGATCCTCCTCCACCTAAGGGTGACTCCGTGTTTGAGCTTAAACAGTTACTTGATACTCTGAAATATCCTTATCTTGAAGAAAAGAAGATATATCTTGTTATTATTAGTGCTAACCTTTCAGAGCATGAAGAAAAGAGATTATTGAAAACTCTGAAGAAGCATCATGCCGCTATTGGATATACTCTTGATGTTCTTAAGGGCATTAGTCCCACTCTACGTCAGCACAAGATTAAATTGGAGAAAGATGCTAAACCAGTTGTTGATCATCAACGATGGTGAAATCCTAAGATGAAAGAAGTGGTAAGAAATGAAATACTAAAGCTTCTGGAGGCAGGTATAATTTATCCTATTGTTGATAGTCAATGGGTAAGCCATGTTCATTGTGTCCCTAAGAAGGGAGGTACTACTGTTGTTCCTAATGATAAGAATGAATTGATTCCTCAAAGAATTGTTATAGGTTATAAAATGGTAATTGATTTTCGCAAATTAAATAAAGCTACCTTTTATTGATCAAATGCTAGAAAGATTATCCAAACATACTCATTTTTGCTTTCTATATGGTTATTCCGGTTTCTCTCAAATACCTGTGACAAAATATGATCAAGAGAAGACCAATTTTACTTGCCCTTTCGGTACCTTTGCTTATAGACGTATGCCTTTTGGTTTATGCAATGCACCTGCTACCTTTCAGAGATGTATGACTGCTATATTCTCTGATTTTTGTGAAAATATTGTTGAGGTTTTCATGGCTGATTTCTCCGTTTATGGAACTTCTTTTGATGATTGCTTAAGAAACCTTGACCAAGTTTTGCAGAGATGTGAAGAAACTAATATTGTATTAAATTGGGAGAAGTGCCACTTTATGGTTAATGAAGGTATTGTCTTGGGGCATAAAATTCTGAAAGAGGTATTGAAGTTGATAAAGCTAAAGTAGATGCTATTGAAAAGATGTCATGTCCTAAAGATATCAAAGGTTTAAGAAGTTTCTTTGGTCATGCTGGTTTCTATAGGAGGTTTATTAGAGACTTCTCTAAAATTTCTAGGCCTCTCACTAATCTCTTACAAAAAGATGTCCCTTTTGTTTTTTATGATCATTGTGTAGAAGCGTTTGAAACACTTAAGAAAACCCTGATTATTGCACCTATTATTCAGCCACCTGATTGGAATTTACCCTTTGAAATTATGTGTGATGCTAGTGATTATGTTGTTGGTGCTGTTCTAGGAAAAAGAGTTGATAAGAAATTAAATTTTATTCAGTATGCTAGTAAAACTCTAGACAGTGCCCAGAGAAATTATGCTACTACTGAAAAAGAATTTTTAGCAGTTGTATTTGCATGTGATAAGTTCAGACCTTATATTGTTGATTACAAAGTAACTGTTCACACCGATCATGCTGCTATTAAATGCCTTATGGAAAATAAAGATGCTAAACCTAGACTTATTAGATGGGTTCTCTTTCTACAAGAATTTGATTTCCATATTGTTGATAGAAAGGGAGCTGAGAACCCCGTTGCAGACAACTTGTCTAGGTTAGAGAATGTTCTTGATGACCCACTACCTATTGATGATAGCTTTCCTGATGAGCAATTAAATGTCAAAAATGCCTCTCATGATACTCCATGGTATGCTGATTATGCTAATTATATTGTTGCTAAATTTATACCACCTAGTTTCACATACTAGCAAAAGAAAAAGTTTTTCTATGATTTAAGACATTACTTATGGGATGATCCACACCTTTACAAAGAAGGAATAGATGGTGTTATTAGACGTTGTGTACCTGAGCATGAACATGAACAGATCCTACGCAAGTGCCACTCTAAGTCTTACGGAGGACACCACGCTGGAGATAGAACTGCACATAAGGTATTGTAATCCGGTTTCTATTGGCCCACTCTCTTTAAAGATGCTCGTAAGTTTGTCTTATCTTGTAATCAATGTCAAAGAATTGGTAATATTAGTAGACGACAGGAAATGCCTATGAACTATTCACTTGTTATTGAACCATTTGATGTTTGGGGCTTTGATTATTTGGGACATTTTCCTTCCTCTAATGGGTATACACATATTTTAGTTGATGTTGATTACGTTACTAAGTGGTATAAGCTATTCCAATTAGTAGTGTTGATCATAACACTTCTATTAAGATGCTTAAAGCAGTTCTTTTTCCGAGGTTTGGAGTCCCTAGATATTTAATGATTGATGGTGGCTCACATTTTATTCGTGGTGCTTTCTGTAAAATACTTGCTAAGTATGATGTTAATCATAGAATTGCATCTCCATGTCATCCTCAGTCTAGTGGTCAAGCAGAATTGAGCAATAGAGAGATTAAATTAATTTTGCAAAAGACTGTTAATAGATCTAGAAAGAATTGGTCTAAGAAACTTGATGATGCATTATGGGCTTATAGAACTGCTTATAAGAATCCTATGGGTATGTCTCCGTATAAAATGGTCTATGGAAAAGCATGTCATTCACCTCTTGAATTAGAACATAAGGCATATTGGGATATTAAAGAGCTCAACTATGATTTCAAACTTGCCGGTGAGAAGAGGTTATTTGACATTAGCTCACTTGATGAATGGAGAACCCAAGCCTATGAGAATTCCAAGTTGTTTAAATAAAAAGTTAAAAGATGGCATGACAAAAGAATACAAAAGCGTGAGTTTAATGTAGGTGATCATGTTTTGCTATACAACTCTCGTTTAAGATTTTTTGCAGGAAAGCTTCTCTCTAAATGGGAAGGTCCTTACATCATCTGGGAGGTCTATTGTTCCGGTGCCATAAAAATTAACAATGCCAAAGGTATAAATCCGAAGGTGGTAAACGGTCAAAGAATCAAACATTATATCTCAGGTACTCCCATAAATGTTGAGACCAATATAATTAATACCATAACATCGGAGGAGTACATAAGGGACACTTTCCAGAACGTTTCAGACTCCGAAAAGGAATAGGTATGTGGTACGGTAAGTAAACCGACTCCAAAACGTTCCTAATGATAAATCCTCTCCATTGCAATATATAAAAAATTAGGAAAATTAAAAGTAGTCCAAAGGAGACACGAGGTCACCACAAGGGGGGAGGGCGCGCCCCCCGACCTTGTGGCTGCCTCGTGTGCCCTCCAGACTTCGTTTTCTTGTACAATACTTCTTATGGTCGGTAAAAAATTCATTATATAGTCTCCCGGAGGTTTTGACCACCGTACCACGCAAATATCTCCTGCTCTTGTCCCGAGCTGTTTTCTGCCAGAGTTTTCAAGGTCAGGCATCATGTCGTCTCCTTCCCCCAACAACGCGGGCGACGATGCTTGGCTAATGAAGATAGAGACGAAAAGAGAAGAACTTGGGGAGATCAACAAGGGTGATAGGATCAAGAAGGCCGCGGAGGACCAAGCTCCGGCAGCAGGAGAAGAAGACATCTTTCAACCTCACTACAATCTTCTTACCCCTACTGAAATTGAAGCTTTCAAGATGATTGAAATAGTCGGGTGCAGAACAAGTATCTAACTCATGAAAATATTCTGTTGCAAGAGCATATCACTGCACTCAAGGGCATTATTCGTAAGTTGGAGCACCTCCTACATTCTATGTTGGACGACAAGCCTACTTCATCAACAACTCCTTCATCACCACCTCCGAAGAAAGAGATCTAAATACATGGGTATGGGCACTCCCCTTGGCAACTGCCAAGCTTGGGGGAGCGCCCCGGTATCGTATCACCATGACATATTTATCTTTATCGTTTTTTCTTAGTTCGATCCTTTTGGTTATATCTTGATCTAGTAGATTGAAGTTTTGAGTATGATCTAGCTTTGAGTTTTACTTTATGTTTCCTCTATGTAATCGAGTTTGTGAGATATATAATAAAGAGTAGTTTTGAGTTGAGGGCTTTGCTTTGTTGCTATGATCTTGAGGGAATTAAATAAAAGAAAGAATAAAAAGTAATAAAAGATCATATATTGATCTTATGGAGAGTAATGACTTCAGATATAAAGAGTATGATGAATAAGAGTTATTAAGAGTTGACAAACATAGTTTTGGTCACTGTTGCAATTAATAGGAAGTAATAGAAAGAGAGGCCTCACATATAAATATACTATCTTGGACATCTTTTGTAATTATGAGCACTCATTAAAATATGACATGCTAAAAGGTTGATGTTGGACAAGGAAGACAACATAATGAGTTATATTTTCTTATATCTGAATAGAAGTTATATTGTTTTGGATCATCCAACATGTTGAGCTTGCCTTTCCCTCTCATGCTAGCCAAATTCTTTGCACCAAGTAGAGATACTACTTGTGCTTCCAAACATCCCTAAACCCAGTGTTGCCATCAGAGTCCACCATGCCTACCTATGGATTGAGTAAGATCCTTCAAGTAAGTTGTCATCGGTGCAAGCAATAAAAATTGCTCTCTAACTATGTATGATCTATTAGTGTGAAGAAAATAAGTTTTATACGAACTTGTGATATGGAAGAAATAAAAGCGACGGATTGCATAATAAAGGTCCTTATCACAAGTGGCAATATAAAGTGACGTTCTTTTGCATTAAGATTTTGTGCATCCAACCATAAAAGCGCATGACAACCTCTGCTTCCCTCTGCGAAGGGCCTATCTTTTACTTTTTATCTCCTACCCTTATATAAGAGTCATGGTGATCATCACCTTTCCTTTTTATACTTTTTCCTTTGGCAAGCTCTGTGTGTTGGAGAGATCCGGATATATATATATCCACTCGGATGTAGGTTTTCATAAAGTATTATTGTTGACATTACCCTTGAGGTAAAAGGTTGGGAGGCAAAATCATAAGCCCCTATCTTTCTCTGTGTCCGATTGAAACTTTGTACCCATAAGTATCTCATGAGTATTAGCAATTGTGAAAGATTATATGATACTTGAGTATGTGGACTTGCTGAAAAGCTCTTTAATTGACTCTTTCCGATGTTATGATAAATTGCAATTGCTTCAATGACTGAGATCATAGTTTGTTAGTTCTCAATGAAGTTTCTGATTCATACTTGACCTTGTGAATGAATTGTTACTTTAGCATAAGAAATTATATGACAACATATGTTGTTGTTCTAAAGATGATCAAGGAGAAGTTGCGCGTGATTGAGCGCCATCTGTCAGGTGCGTGTTGAATTGTATATGTTTCCCAACTCTTCCTTTGTCCTATCTATCCATCTGCTTTACCAACATACTTGGTTGCAACTTACATCCCATGCTTGGATGAGGAGGCGAGACTGGTGGCCCTTTACTATGGGCATTCAAGGATTCAACTAGACGATGTTCTAAAGAAACGGTGTGCCATTTTTGTCGTTACAAATCGTATCATCAAGACAAGTCAACACGTTTGGCATTTCGCGGTGCTTGCAGTGTTGGTAAAGCCGCAAGTGAAAGCGCTAATGGGTCATCTCTTTAAATAGGATGATAGCTCCATGAGCTTCCTTGCATTTTCAATAAGTTCAACCGGGTTCCTGCATGTGTTGAACATGTGAGACGATCAGATACACGCGAGGAGGCAGATTGTTCTGGCGACGTTTAGGGCGCATTACACGGGCATAGGAATGAATATGGCACTGGCCAAAGAGATCCAGGTGGAGCCGAACGACGGTTATCCTCGGTACGCTATGAGAGGAGATGGATGAGGGGGAGGCAAAGGACGGAGAAGAGGTTGGGGAAGGGGGGGGGGGTCCGACAGAGACGCCTTGCCGCCAGACAGCTTCCTCTGGCAGGGACGACTGTCGAGGCAATGAACCTGACAATGAGTACTAGGGGTACGAACTAAGGGCGGAGCCTAGCTACGGCGCAAGTGTAACAACCCTATGTCTCGTGCCCGGAGGATTGTCTTTTCTCTTGGGGTATAAGATTACAGTGGGTGCTGAAGCCTTGCCCTGGAGCTAGAGGGAGGCTTATATAGAATGCGCCTCGGCCTCACCACTTCCACGTTACAAGGGGTTAAATGAGTATAACTACATCGGTTACTGGTAACGGCAGCTATAACTACACTTCAAGTTCGACCTTAAGCTACTCGGCTGTTGCAGCTCCCACATCGCCCCTATGCCTCCTCTATCTGACTGCTGATGGTTAGGCTGACATGATGGAAGACGTCCGAGTGTTGTCGGTGTATCCGAGTGAATTTTCAGTGGAGCACGTCTGAATGCGCCTGTGGTCCAGGGACCTTCCAATGATGGTGTGGGACCCTAGGTGGGCCTTAGATGTCAGGTCCTTGACCGTACCAGTAGTAGGTGACCCCATCAACGACAGTGGCGAAGCATTTTGGGTGGTGGTGGCGGTGCCTCCGAAGTCGCCCGAGTGCGACCCGGGAGGCGGTTAAGGTTCGGAATTTTCTCATATGTTCTCATCTGAAATCCTATATATCTAAATAGTTGAACCCCACTAGTTCTATTTCTCTTGACATGCAACTATGCCAACTAACGATGTTACCACGAATAGGAAAAGATCGACATGCAATAGTGCCAACTTACTATGCTATGCCATGCATGGGAAAGACAAATATTCTACAGGTGTATACAATAATTAAGTATTTTATTTTAATTTCAATTATCAAACAATGTTTTATACAATTAAATCTTGTTGAAATAACTGCAACTAATTCTAGCAGTAACGCTCAAGGTATCATCTCAAGTTTTCTAAGTAAGCAATTCCATTTAAATGCACAGACAAGTCATCCACATCTCAAACGCATGAGATCTTCCACTTTTTACCACATGCAAGCCCTCTACATCATCTAGCATGCAAGCCCTCTACATCATCAATTTATAGCAACAAACAATTGAACTGGAATATCACAAGGCAATATAACAATACATTTACCATCTATTTACCTCTAGGTTTGCTACCATATACTCCCTCCGTTCCAAAATAGACGATTCAACTTTATACTAACTTTAATATAAAATTAGTATAAAGTTGGGTATCTATTTTGGAATGGAGGGAGTATATGACAAAAAATATGATGCGGTATTATTCTCATATATTTCAATTTTATTTTCGGTGATTTTGTTGCTATAAATTTCGGTAGCAACGCATGGGGTCTATTGTACGAACATGAGGACAGCAGTATCTTGCACCCGTCTTCACTGCCATCGTCAGATGACTAGGTGCCTCACAAACCACAGAAATAGTGTGGTAGAGTGTTCGGCATCTAAAAAAAAGTATTGGACATCAACGAGTAACCACACACAAAATTGACAATGCACAGTGGCAGCAGATCTTACTTACACAGTACGAGATATGTCTAACAGCGGCAGCAACTAATACTCGGCTATTTCGTACACGATAGTGCATATGTGCATTCTGTCGCCATTATTTTTCAATGGCGATTTCCTCTCGGCGACAATGTGCATATGGTGGTACAGCTCCTAAAGAAAGGTTAAGAAGAGTTAGGCCTAACTCATTTTTGCTGCACACTACTGTCCATACCAACATTGTTTTTTTTTAGGGTAGTCCATACTAACATTCGTGAGATATAATAGCTTGAAGACTTGAACCAATAAAAAACACTATGATCATGTCAACCTGAACCCAGAAAAATGTTCATGTCCAACTAACATTGGTCATTCCTGTATTATAACTCCATGAAATGAACGAGGCGCCGAGGCCTGCCACTATACACGTAGATCAAATTTCCAATCAATAGCAAACAGAAGGTCAATATGACCACACAAATTCCATACATACTCTGGGTATTGTCGAAATGGATTAGTCATGTTGCTACTAAACAATACAAGTTGATTCCAACAGGAAAGTAATACGAGACAAGTTAATCAAGCCAACTAATTTCTATTTGAACAAAAGAATGATATTCACCTATATCAGAGGCTAGACTTGGCTCGGGACAACCTGACAAGATCACGCACATCAAATTCACAAGTATTAAAAGCAGACACCAGGAAGAGATCAGAGGCAAAAATGAAAGCCTCTTGTAAAAATTGCAATTGAATGAATCAGAAGAAATCTCATATTAAGGCGAGGTAGAGACAATACTACCAAGTAGTCAGTTCTCATAACTTCTCATGACATCACGTTGAATTATGATCACAAAATAACTTCTCATGGCAGTTCACAAATCATAAGTGTTCAGGGTGTCAGTTTGATGCCTTGAGCGTATTTCTCATCACATAGTTCATATAGACCATGATCATTTTTTGTTTTGATAAAATATAGACCATGATCTTCAGTAAACTCCACAGGATTCCACCACAATGCTGGTTGGTGTAGGAGAACAATCTTTTCTAATACTACTGTGTGTTTGCTGGGCATGTATACAGAAAAAGAAAATCAGATTTACCAATCAGCAATTGAGCATATCTCTTCAGGAATTTATCTATTGAAAATATTGTGAAAGATAAAATACTCATATATGAGCCCTAGGTTATATTCATCCAAAATTATAAGCTAGTATATCATTTATCATGTGATACATGTCATTTATCCATGTACCCTTGTTTGCCTGTTTCAGCTTTTGACACAAATCCCTGAAGAGATGTGTAAATTTACAAAAAGAACAAGATGACTAGCCAACCTATTAATACAGTTCAAGAAACACTGTAAATATATGAGAAATAAATTCCTTAAGTAAAGCATTACAAAAATAAATTACTCATGCAAAAAAGTCATATAGAACACGCCATCATTCTGAGGACAACATATCATAGAGATAGTAGGCACTGCTAATTAATGTGCCAAAATAAGACGGATATTTTTTAAGCAAAATGGGTAAACAGGCTACAACCGGTAGAGAACACTAATCTTACAGACAGAAAAAAAAAAAGAGGCTCCAAGGTCCGGATGCCTTGCCCCAATACCGAGAAGAGACAGTAGCAAACCCAAGGAACAGATAAGTAATTCACCCACAATGAGATGGGAAGTTTGGTACCAGAAGACAACCCAATTACGATAAACGATCAAAATACACATGATTGAGTTATCACTGAATACTGAATGTCAAGGAACAGATGAAGTAATTCACCCACAATGTAAATGGTAAGTTTGATAACAGAAGACAACAACAATTACCATAAACGATCAAATTACAGGATTGACATTGACTTGTCACTGAATCCTGAATATCAAGGAACTTCGTCAGGACCTTCAGCATGATGCAGGTCCAAAGAAGAGATCAGTTCTGGATGGTAGCTGGGTGTTTTGATTTAGTAGGAGAACAAGGCAATGCTTTTCACAGATTATCCTTCCCTGGTTGTCATCATTCCTCATATGAAGGGATCAAAATTTTCACTCTCTGGTAACAGAGAAGTGCTCCACTACGAATGGTGGTATGGCTGGAAGAAACCATCATACGTCCTCCGAAACAACCACTCCAGCCTGCCACTTTCCAAGCACAGACAAGCGAACCAAGAAACGGCCAGGGGCGTGAACATCGCTGTTGTTGTCAGGTACAGGATGCTACCCCGCATTGCCGCAATTTTCAGGCTATTCTCGGGTGATTGCGCAATCTTAGCATTAACTGGATCAGCCAGGTTGAATACCCTGATGTTAGCCCATGCCCCAGCATCAAGGCCATCTTCTTGACGTAGCATGAAACCGATGTTGAATCCATTTGAATAAGCAATGCACATGTTATCGCCGTTAATTTGGCCAAGGATCGAGCTGTGAAAACCTTCCAGATTCAGGAGAGGTGGGATCATCTCAACAAACAATCGCGGGTTGTTTGGGTCGGGGTCCAAGACAACCACATACGCACGATCCTGGTGAGGCCAGTAGATGAAATTACCCACTCGCATGCCGCTCTCAAGCAAAAGTTCATCTTCCGGGTCGGGGTGCGGGACATCCAACCATGGGGAGAGGAACCAATCGCCCATTCCCAAGGATGAGGAGAAGACCGCAGCCCGCAACCTGAACTCTCCATGGGCAGCAAGACAGAAGATGCCAAAGCTCGCGGGGTTTTCGTCATCGCAGATCACCCCGGCGTGAAGGATTTTACCATCTCCTTGGCGGTCGTCGTCGAAGATGTGGGCGTGACTCAGATCAAAGATCCGCTCGCACCGCCGTGCCAATGGGTTTAGCAGCGCGAGCAATAGCCCGCCCCCTTTGAGGAGAAGGTAGCCGCCACGGGCGTCTAAGACGAACCAGAAAGCTTCTGGGTGGTCGCGCGCCTGGAGGGTGGTGAGGAAGAAGTCGCCGCTCAAGATGGCGGCCACGAGCTCCGGATTGTTTCGGTGGGCGGGGGCGAAGGCGGGGATGCAGGGGAAGCCATTGTGAGGGACAAGTGGAATCGGTGAGTTGAAGAAGAGGCCGAGTAGGGGCGCCGGGTGGTGGTCGATGTTGGCGACCACCACCGGCACCGGCACCGGCACCGGCGGCTGGCCGTTGGCGGCCATAGATACGGCGGTTCCCTCGCGACCGCTGCCGAACCGACCAACTCAGTCTTATCCGGAGCGGGGGGTTTGCCGCTCGCTGGCTCAATTATCCAGTTGACCATTAAATATATAGATGCCATGTTCTTATCAACGTGGTTCTGGACGCCTTGCCAACCTACGCCATGGCGGC
>NC_041385.1:242493148-242494346 GCF_002162155.2 Triticum dicoccoides
TTTGATCAATGAGCTGGATGCCGTGCGGAGGGCCTTTCTGGGAGCGCAATGCTTGGTTGCCTGGGATCAGGTTTGCCGCGCGAAGAGCGAGGGAGGCCTGGGGGTTCGTAGCCTTGCGACTCAGAATGAATGTCTCTTGCTGAAAATGGTTCATAGACTCCATGCTGCTCAACGTTCGCGATGGGCTGCATGGGTCTGGGCAGAGGCAAATGGGCGATCGTTGCTTGGGAATGGTGGCCGTGCGCTGGGAGAGCAGGGCGTGGTTCTGGCCAAGCTTATCCCCCTGTACCGCGCTCTCTCATCCGTGGATGCTAGAAATGGCCGCACTGTCTCCTGGAAGGACCGCTGGCTGCCTTGCGGTCCTCTTGCGACAGCGTTCCCCGCGCTCTTCTCGCACTCCGTCTCTGTTGAGGTGACAGTCTGGCAGGTGAGAGCGGACGGGCTCCGCCGGCATCTTGTCCCGCGCCTCACGCGCGTCGGAGAGCAAGAACTGGCTGTGGTCTCAACCCTGATTTCGACCACCCCAGTCCGGGGAGGGGAGGACGAGCGGTCTCTCCTACACGTCGCCGGCCCGATGGGGGCCCTGTCATCTGCCAAAACATACCGGCTGCTACGGTTCGGAGGAAGGACTTCGCAGTGGGCTCAGTTCATCTGGGATGCGTGTGTCCCGTCTAGAGTCAGGTTCTTCTGCTGGCTAATGGTGCAGCGACGCATCCACACTCGAGACGTGCTGCTGAGGAAGCACATTGTGGAGGTGTCCGAAGCCGGATGCCCGATCTGTGAAAGAGCGCCGAAGAGCGCGAACCATCTGGTCTTCTCCTGCCCGTTCGCGGCAGCTTTCTGGCGGCGCGTTGGTGTCAGCGTCAATGGCGCGACGGTTGACTGCCTGGATCAGCTGACTACCTCGGCGAGCTCGGTCGTCGGCTCCGCCCGAGACTTTGCCATGCTATGCTGTTGGCACCTATGGAAACATAGAAATGCGGTGGTGTTTCAGAGACAGCGGCCATCTCTCGCCCGGTTGCTGGGGTGCTGCCGGGAGGACGCTCTCCTGTGGCGGGGGCGTCTGAAAACAACGGACCGGGGCCATGTCGATACTTGGTTGTCGGCCCTGGGGTAGCAGCGGGGGTGCCCCCCCCCTGTGTGTGTGCCTGTTCTAGCTTATCTCCCCCCCCTTGTATTTCTCTTGCTAGGCGTCTTG
>NC_041385.1:242494544-242505557 GCF_002162155.2 Triticum dicoccoides
TCAAAAAAAAAATATAGATGCAGCAATCTTTGTTCGCTGGATAGATGAGAAAATCAAATAAAGGTTTACAACTCGCCATAAATACAGCATGAATACAACAATACATCAATATAACATACTCCCTTCATTTCTAAATATTTCAACAAGTTACTATATACGGAGCAAAATGAATGAATCTACATTCTAAAATATGTCTATATACATCTGTATGTGGTAGTCAATTTGAAATCTCTAAAAAGACGAATATTTAGGAACGGAGGGAGTACCATGTACAGAGTTGCAGCAATGTGCCGCGATAAAGATGGAGCATATATAGGATCTTCAGTTCTAGTGGTGCATGGATTGGTTGATACGTCTACATTGGAAGCTTTTGCAGTTAGGGAAGGCTTGACATTGGCTCTAGAAACTTCTAGTGTTTTTACATCTTGTAATTTCTTATTTGAATCTCGAGCTTCTAACTTTGAAGCTCGTAACATAGCTAGGTATAATACTTCTCTTCCTCCCATTTGTGGTTGGACACTCCTCATGACCCAACCATCATTCCCGTAAACATTGTGATACATCAATAAAGAACCTAGCTTTGTTGGCTAAAAAAAAGTCGACCATTGATGAGATGAGTTGATCTTTCACCTGACCCGTTGACTTAATGTTGACCGTTCACTTTTCCAAAAAAACACACGTTCAAAAGAGTCCATAGATTTCACAAAAAAGTTAGCATATTTCAAAAGTTCATGAATTTAGAAAAAACAAGTAAACTTGAAAAATTCATAGATTTGAAAAAATGTTCATGAATTTGAAAAAAGTTCGCGAAGTAAAAAAATCACGAGTTCGGAAAAATGTTCATGAATTGAATACACATTTTAAAAAAGTTTACAAGTTCAGAAAAAAGTTAACGAATTTGAAAAAAATCATAAAATTTTAAAAACCGTCTGCTGATGTGGCAAAATTTCATAAATTTGAGAATTTGCACATTTGTAAAAGTTCATACATTTGGAAAATAAAGTCGTGCATTTTGCAATGTTGACAAAAAAATTTAAAAAAATAAAATTAGAAAGAAAAAAAGGGAAGGAAAGCAAAATGAAAAAACAGAAAGAAAACTGAACTGAGAAGCTACTAGAAGCTTCCCAAAACCGAGCTACACCAGCAGCCCGTGAATGTAGCGCAGAGCAAATAAGGAAAAACATGGGCCAAGTACAGGTCAGAAGGAGGTGTGTGCCGGTTTATGGAGTAGTCTGTAACTGACGCTGAGGGCGCAAACCAACTTTTGGTTGGATGGTTATTAGACTTTTTAGGAAGATAATGGTATCCCCAGCCCACCAGAGTTTAAGTCTTAGATTTGACATTGGTACTCGCATTATTCCTGGATTTATTTCAGGCTTCCGGCGATGTTAGTTCAGTGGGAGGAGATGTTCCCGTCGACTGCAAGGCGTCTGTGATGACTTCGTAAAATCTCAAGATGCTATGCAGGCTCAGTCTCGCGGAGGTGCTCTTAGGGGTAGTGATGCGGAGCATCCCACGGTCATCCCCATGGACGTATCGACATCTCCCACGACACCACTTGGACCAATGACAAGAGCTCGAGCAAAGGCTACCGAAGATAAGGTGAACTTGCTCCTCTTTGAACTACCACTTTCTACACATGCGACATGGCTACTACCTCAAGCGGAAACACTATGTGTGATCAGGTATGTGGAGGAAGTCCACGGAGCAGCTACATCCAATGAACAAGAAGGCAAGGACACCAAGTATGAGGGACAAGAAGAAGAGCCGCAAGAGGAGCTACAGCCACCGGACGACCGCTCCAGACCGGACTGAAGGAAATATGCCCTAGAGGCAATAATAAAGTTGTTATTTATATTTCCTTATATCATGATAAATGTTTATTATTCATGCTAGAATTATATTAACCGGAAACTTAGTACATGTGTGAATACATAGACAAACAGAGTGTCACTAGTGTGCCTCTACGTGACTAGCTCGTTGAATCAAAGTTGGTTAAGTTTCCTAGCCATAGACATGAGTTGTCATTCGATTAACAGGATCACATCATTAGAGAATGATGTGATTGACTTGACCCATTCGTTAGCTTAGCACGATGATCGTTTAGTTTGTTGCTATTGCTTTCTTGATGACTTATACATGTTCCTATGACTATGAGATTATGCAACTCCCGAATACCGGAGGAACACTTAGTGTGCTATCAAATGTCACAACGTAACTGGGTGATTATAAAGATGCTCTACAGGTGTCTACGATGGTGTTTGTTGAGTTTGCATAGATCGAGATTAGGATTTGTCACTCCGAGTATCGAAGAGGTATCTCTGGGCCCTCTTTGTAATGCACATCACTATAAGCCTTGCAAGCAATGTGACTAGTGAGTTAGTTGCAGGATGATGCATTACGGAACGAGTAAAGAGACTTGCTGGTAACGAGATTGAACTAGGTATTGAGATACCGATGATCGAATCTCGGGCAAGTAACATACCGATGACAAAGGGAACAACGTATGTTGTTATGCGGTTTGACCGATAAAGATCTTCGTAGAATATGTAGGAACCAATATGAGCATCCAGGTTCTGCTATTGGTTATTGACTGGAGATGAGTCTCGGTCATGTCTACATAATTCTCTAACCCGTAGGGTCCGCACGCTTAACGTTCGGTGACGATCGATATTATGAGTTTATGTGTTTTGATGTACCGAATGTAGTTAGGAGTCCCGGATGTGATCACGGACATGACGAGGAGTCTTGAAATGGTCGAGACATAAAGATTGATATAATGGATGGCTATGTTCAGACACCAGAAGAGTTCCGACAGGTTTCGGATAAAATCGGAGTGCCGGAGGGTTACCGGACCCCCCGGAAGTTATTGGGCCCTTAGTGGGCTTTAGGGGAGAGAGGGAAGCAGCCAGGAGGTGGCGCCCACCCCCCAAGGGAGTCTGAATTGGACTAGGGGAAGGGGATGCGATCCATCTTTCCCTCTCCCTGCCCCTTTTCTTCCTTCCCCCTCTCTCCCTTTTGGTGGAAACCTACTAGGACTTGGAGTCCTAGTAGGATTCCCCTCTTGGGGGCGCGCCAAGGAGGGTCGGCCGGCCTCCCCCTCCCTCGTTTATATACGTGGGGAAGGGGGCACCCTAGAACACACAAGTTGATTGTTTAGCCATGTGCGGTGCCCTCATCCACAGATTTCCACCAAGGTCATATCGTTGTAGTGCTTAGGTGAAGCCCTGCGTCGGTAACTTCATCATCACCGTCATCACGTAATTGTGTTGACGAAGCTCTCCCTCGACACTCAACTGGATCTAGAGTTCGTGGGATGTCACCGAGTTGAACGTGTGCAGATCGCGGAGGTGCCGTACTTTCGGTACTAGGATCGGTCGGATCGTGAAGACACACGACTACATCAACCGCGTTGTCATAACGCTTCCGCTTTCGGTGGACGAGGGTATGTGGACAACACTCTCCCATCTCGTTGCTATGCATCACCTAGATGGATCTTGCGTGTGCGTAGGATTTTTTTTGAAATTACTGTGTTCCCCAACAGTGGCATCCGAGCCAGGTTTATGCGTAGATGTTATATGCACGAGTAGAAAACAAAGAGTTGTGGGTGATAATAGTCATACTGCTTACCAGCATGTCATACTTTAATTCGGCGGTATTGTTGGATGAAGCGGCCTGGACCGACATTACGCGTATACTTACGCGAGACTGGTTCTACTGACGTGCTTTGCACACAGGTGGCTGGCGGGTGTCAGTTTCTCCAACTTTAGTTGAATTGAGTGTGACTACGCCCGGCCCTTGTTGAAGGTTAAAACAGCACACTTGACGAAAAATAGTTGTGGATTTGATGCGTAGGTAAGAATGGTTCTTGCTCAGCCCGTAGCAGCCACGTAAAACTTGCAACAACAAAGTAGAGGACGTCTAACTTGTTTTTGCAGGGCATGTTGTGATATGATATGGTCAAGACATGATGCTAAATTTTATTGTATGAGATGATCATGTTTTGTAACAGAGTTATCGGCAACTGGCAGGAGCCATATGGTTGTCGCTTTATTGTATGCAATGCAATCGCCCTATAATTGTTTTTTACTTTATCACTAAGGGGAAGCGATAGTCTTAGAAGCAATAGTTGGCGAGACGACAACGATGCTACGATGGAGATCAAGGTGCCGCGCCGGTGACGATGGTGATCATGATGGTGCTTTGGAGATGGAGATCAAAGGCACAAGATGATGATGGCCATATCATATCACTTATATTGATTGCATGTGATGTTTATCCTTTATGCATCTTATTTTGCTTAGTTCGGCGATAGCATTATAAGATGATCTCTCACTAAATTTCAAGGCACAAGTGTTCTCACTGAGTATGCACCGTTGCGAAAGTTCGTTGTGTCGGGACACCATATGATGATCAGGTGTGATAAGCTCTACGTTCACATACAACGGGTGCAGGCCAGTTTTGCACACACAGAATACTCGGGTTAAACTTGACGAGCCTAGAATATGCAGATATGGCCTTGGGACACTGAGACCGAAAGGTCGAGCGTGAATCATATAGTAGATATGATCAACATAGTGATGTTCACCATTGAAAAATACTCCATCTCACGTGATGATCGGACATGGTTTAGATGATTTGGATCACGTGATCACTTAGATGATTAGAGGGATGTCTATCAAAGTGGGAGTTCTTAAGTAATATGATTAATCGAACATTAATTTATCATGAACTTAGTACCTGATAGTATTTTGCATGTCTATGTTGTTGTAGATCAATGGCCCGTGCTACTGTTCCTTTGAATTTTAATGCGTTCCTAGAGAAAGCTAAGTTGAAAAATGATGGTAGCAACTACACGGACTGGGTCCGTAACTTGAGGACTATCCTCATTGCTGCACAGAAGAATTACGTCCTGGAAGCACCGCTAGGTGCCAGGCCTTCTGCAGATGCTGCTAATGACGTTCAGAACGTCTGGCAAAGCAAAGCTGATGACTACTCTATAGTTCAGTGTGCCATGCTTTATGGCTTAGAAGCGGGACTTCAACGTCGTTTTGAGCGTCATGGAGCATATGAGATGTTCCAGGAGTTGAAGTTAATATTTCAAGCAAATGTCTGGATTGAGAGATATGAAGTCTCTAATATGTTCTACGGCTGTAAAATGGAGGAGAATAGTTCTGTCAGTGAACATATACTCAGAATGTCTGGGTACCACAACCACTTGACTCAGCTGGGAGTTAATCTTCCTGATGATAGTGTCATTGACAGAGTTCTTCAATCACTGCCACCAAGCTACAAGAGCTTTGTGATGAACTATAATATGCAAGGTATGGATAAGACAATTCCCGAGCTCTTCGCAATGCTAAAGGCTGCGGAAGTAGAAATCAAGAAGGAGCATCAAGTGTTGATAGTCAACAAGACCACCAGTTTCAAGAAAAAGGGTAAAGGGAAGAAGGGGAACTTCAAGAAGAACGGCAAGCAAGTTGCTGCTCAAGTGAAGAAGCCCAAGTCTGGACCTAAGCCTGAGACTGAGTGCTTCTACTGCAAAGGGACTGGTCACTGGAAACGGAACTGCCCCAAGTATTTGGCGGATAAGAAGGATGGCAAGGTGAACAAAGATATATGTGATATACATGTTATTGATGTGTACCTTACTAATGCTCGCAGTAGTGCCTGGGTATTTGATACTGGTTCTGTTGCTAATATTTGCAACTCGAAACTGGGACTACGGATTAAGCAAAGATTGGCTAGGACGAGGTGGCGATGCACATGGGAAATGGTTCCAAAGTCGATGTGATCGCGGTCGGCACGCTACCTCTACATCTACCTTCAGGATTAGTTTTAGACCTGAATAATTGTTATTTGGTGCTAGCGTTAAGCATGAACATTATATCTGGATCTTGTTTGATGCGAGACGGTTATTCATCTAAATCTGATAATAATGGTTGTTCTATTTATATGACTAATATCTTTTATGGCCATGCACCCTTGAAGAGTGGTCTATTTTTGTTGAATCTCGATAGTAGTGACACACATATTCATAATATTGAAGCCAAAAGATGCAGAGTATAATGATAGTGCAACTTATTTGTGGCACTGTCGTTTGGGTCATATTGGTGTAAAGCACATGAAGAAACTTGATTATAAATCAGTTGGTGCTTGCGAACCATGCCTCATGGGCAAGATGACTAAAACTCCGTTCTCCGGAACAATGGAGCGAGCAACAGATTTATTGGAAATCATACATACCGATGTATGTGGCCCAATGAACATTGAGGCTCGTGGCGGGTATCATTATTTTTTGACCTTCACAGATGATTTGAGCAGATATGGGTATATCTACTTGATGAAACATAAGGCTGAAACATTTGAAAAGTTCAAAGAATTTCAGAGTGAAGTGGAAAATCATCGTAACAAGAAAATAAAATTTCTGCGATCTGATCGTGGAGGAGAATATTTGAGTTATGAGTTTGGTCTTCATTTGAAACAATGCGGAATAGTTTCGCAACTCACGCCACCCGGAACACCACAGCGTAATGGTGTGTCCGAACGTCGTAATCGTACTTTACTAGATATGGTGCGATCTATGATGTCTCTTACTGATTTACCGCCATCATTTTGGGGTTATGCTTTAGAGACAACTGCATTCACATTAAATAGGGCACCATCTAAATCCGTTGAGACGACACCTTATGAACTGTGGTTTAGCAAGAAACCCAAGTTGTCGTTTCTTAAAGTTTGGGGCTGCGATGCTTATGTGAAAAAGCTTCAACCTGATAAGCTCAAACCCAAATCGGAGAAATGTGTCTTCATAGGATACCCAAAGGAGAATGTTGGGTACACCTTCTATCACAGATCCAAAGGCAAGACATTCGTTGCTAAGAATGGATCCTTTCTAGAGAAGGAGTTTCTCTCGAAAGAAGTGAGTGGGAGGAAAGTAGAGCTTGATGATGTAACTGTACCTGCTCCCTTATTGGAAACTAGTTCGTCACGGAAATCAGTTCCTGTGACTACTACACCAATCAGTGAGGAAGCTAATGATGATGATCATATAACTTCAGATCAAGTTACTACTGAACCTCGTAGGTCAACCAGAGTAAGATCCGCACCAGAGTGGCACGGTAATCCAGTTCTGGAGGTCATGTTACTTGACCATGACGAACCTACAAACTATGAGGAAGCGATGAGCCCAGATTTCGCGAAATGGCTTGAGGTCATGAAATCTGAGATAGGATCCATGTATGAGAACAAAGTGTGGACTTTGGTTGACTTGCCCGATGATCAGCAAGCCATCGAGAATAAATGGATCTTCAAGAAGAAGACCGATGCTGATGGTAATGTTACTGTCTGTGAAGCTCGACTTGTTGCGAAAGGTTTTCAACAAGTTCAAGGAGTTGACTACGATGAGACCTTCTCACCTGTAGCGATGCTTAAGTCCGTCTGAATCATGTTAACAATTGTTGTATTTTATGATTATGAAATTTGGCAAATGGATGTAAGGACTGCATTCCTGAATGGATTTCTGGAATAAGAGTTGTATATGATGCGACCCAAAGGTCTTATCAATCCAAAGGATGCTAACAAAGTGTGTAAGCTCCAGCGATCCATTTATGGACTGGTGCACGCATCTCAGAGTTGGAATAAACGTTTTGATAGTGTGATCAAAACATATGGTTTTATACAGACTTTTGGAGAAGCATGTATTTACAAGAAAATGAGTGGGAGCTCTGTAGCATTTCTAATATTATATGTGGATGACATATTGTTGATTGGAAATGATATAGAAGCATAAAAGGATACTTGAATAAGAGTTTTTCAATGAAAGACCTCAGCGAAGCTGCTTATATATTGGGCAGCAATATCTATAGAGATAGATCAAGACGCTTAATTGGACTTTCACAAAGCACATACCTTGATAAAGTTTTGAAGAAGTTCAAAATGGACCAAGCAAAGAAAGGGTTCTTGCCTGTGTTACAAGGTGTGAAGTTGAGTCAGACTCAATGCCCGACCACTTCAGAAGATAGAGAGAAAATGGAAGTCGTTCCCTATGCTTCATCCATAGGTTCTATCATGTATGCAATGTTGTGTACCAGACCTGATGTGTGCATTGCTATTAGTTTAGCAGGGAGGTACCAAAGTAATCCAGGAGTGGATCACTGGATAGCGGTAAAGAACATCCTGAAATACCTAAAAAGGACTAAGGATATGTTTCTCATTTATGGAGGTGACAAAGAGCTCGTCATAAATGGTTACGTCGATGCAAGCTTTGACACTGATCCGGATGACTCTAAGTCACAAACCGGATACATATTTATATTGAATGATGGAGCTGTAAGTTGGTGCAGTTCTAAGCAAAGCGTCATGGCGGGATCTACGTGTGAAGCGGAGTACATAGCTGCTTCGGAAGCAGCCAATGAAGGAGTCTGGATGAAGGAGTTCATATCCGATCTAGGTGTCATACCTAGTGCATCGAGTCCAATGAAAATCTTTTGTGACAATACTGGTGCAATTGCCTTGGCAAAGGAATCCAGATTTCACAAGAGAACCAAGCACATCAAGAGACGCTTCAATTCCATCAGCGATCAAGTCAAGGAGGGAGACATAGAGATTTTCAAAATACATACGGACCTGAATGTTGCAGACCCATTGACTAAGCCTCTCTCACGAGCAAAACATGATCAACACCAAGAATCCATGGGTGTTAGAATCATTATTGTGTAATCTAGACTATTGACTCTAGTGCAAGTGGGAGACTGAAGGAAATATGCCCTAAAGGCAATAATAAAGTTGTTATTTATATTTCCTTATATCATGATAAATGTTTATTATTCATGCTAGGATTGCATTAACCGGAAACTTAGTACATGTATGAATACATAGACAAACAGAGTGTCACTAGTACGCCTCTACTTGACTAGCTCATTGAATGAAAGGTGGTTAAGTTTCCTAGCCATAGACATGAGTTGTCATTTGATTAACGAGATCACATCATTAGAGAATGATGTGATTGACTTGACCCATCCGTTAGCTTAGCACGACAATCTTTTAGTTTGTTGCTATTGCTTTCTTCATGACTTATACATGTTCCTATGACTATGAGATTATGCAACTCCCGAATACCAGAGGAACACTTAACGTGCTATCAAACGTCACAACATAACTGGGTGATTATAAAGATGCTCTATAGGTGTCTCCAATGGTGTTTGTTTAGTTGGCATAGATCAAGATTAGGATTTGTCACTCCGAGTATCGGAGAGGTATCTCTGGGCCCTCTCGGTAATGCACATCACTATAAGCCTTGCAAGCAATGTGAATAATGAGTTAGTTGCGAGATGATGCATTACGGAACGAGTAAAGAGACTTGCCCATAATGAGATTGAACTAGGTATTCAGATACCGACGATCGAATCTCGGGGAAGTAACATACCGATGACAAAGGGAACAATGTATGTTGTTATGCGGTTTGACCGATAAAGATCTCGTAGAATATGTAGGAATCAATATGAGCATCCAAGTTCCGCTATTGGTTATTGACCAGAGATGAGTCTCGCTCATGTCTACATAGTTCTCGAACCCGTAGGGTCCGCACGCTTAACATTCGATGACGATCAGTATTATGAGTTCATGTGTTTTGATGTACCGAATGTAGTTAGGAGTCCCAGATGTGATCATAGACATGCCGAGGAGTCTCGAAATGGTCGAGACATAAAGATTGATATATTGGACGACTATGTTCAGACACCGGAAGAGTTCCGGGAGCTTTCGGTTAAAACCGGAGTGCCGGAGGGTTACGGGAACCCCCCCAGGAAGTTATTGGGCCCTTGGTGGGCTTTAGGAGAGAGAAAGGGTAGCAGCCAGGAGGTGGCGCCCCCCCAAGGGAGTCCGAATTGGACTAGGGGAAGGGGGCGCGGCCCCTCTTTCCCTCTTCCTCCCCCTCTCCTTCCTTCCCCCTCTCTCCCTTTTGGTGGAAACCTACTAGAACTTGGAGTCCTAGTAGGATTCCCCTCTTGGGGGCGCGCCAAGGAGGGCCGGCCGGCCTCCCCTCCCTCCTTTATATACGTGGGGAGGGGGCACCCTAGAACACATAAGTTGATTGTTTAGCCGTGTGCGGTGCCCTCCTCCACAGATTTCCACCTCGGTCATATCGTTGTAGTGCTTAGGCAAAGCCCTTCATCGGTAACTTCATCATCAACATCATCACACCATCGTGCTGACGAAGCTCTCCCTCGACACTCAGTTGGATCTAGAGTTCATGGGACATAACCGAGCTGAACGTGTGCAGATCACGGAGGTGTCGTACTTTCGGTACTAGGATCGGTCGGATCGTGAAGACGTACGACTACATCAAACGCGTTGTCATAACGCTTCCGCTTTCGGTCTACGTGGACAACACTCTCCCCTCTCATTGTTATGCATCACCTAGATGGATCTTGCATGTGCGTAGGATTTTTTTTGAAATTACCGTGTTCCCCAACATGGACGTCCGCACTACAAAAAAAAGACACATCCGTGACATTTTGGGCCGAACGAATTTTTTTTGTCATACATATGACACTTCTATGACGATAATTGTGACAAAACCCGATATCATCATAGATGTGGTGGGGTCCTACTTCTATGACAAAAAATCATGACAGAAAATGGGCTTTTCGTCCTGGGCGGGCCGGAGACGCGGCTGCATGACATTCTTTGGGCCGTCCATGACGGAAAAAACTATGGTAGAAGCGAGGGGGAGGAAAATTTTGGGGAGTTGCCGGTTATGGTGGGAGGTCGAGGGCGGAGCGATGCGCGTTTCTCTTGTACAAGTACGGGCGTGTGTGCGAGGCGTTGGCTCTAACTGAACCTGAGCGAGGCGTTGGGCTCTAACTGAACCCGTGCGATTGCACTGCAGGCTACGCGTTATTGAACCCGAGCGATTGATCGATGGCTGTTGACTGAACCCGATGGAGCGATTCCTTCGCTACTGCTGCTAACTAAAGCCGATCGATGCTGCCTCTGGGATGAACAGTGAGCGTT
>NC_041385.1:242506375-242584366 GCF_002162155.2 Triticum dicoccoides
CTTCCGTTTTGCGGTATGCCACACCCCTCCCGATCAACAGGACCCCCGTTTCGATCGTAGGAGGTCCGTTTCCTCTGTTTTGCGGTACGCCACACCCCTCCCAATCAGCAGGACCCCCGTTTCGACCGTAGGAGGTTCGTTTCCTCCGTTCTGCGGTACATCGGGCCTCGTTTCCATCGCGTGTTCCGTCCAAGCCGGTTGGCTCCCACGCGTTCCATTGCCTCCCGATGAACACGACGCATTTCGTTGCCTCCGCATGAACACGACGCATTCCGTTGCCTCTCCATGAACACGATGCATTCCGTTGCCTCCTCATGAACACGACGCATTCCGTTGCCTCCCCATGAACACGAGCCCTCGCCGTACGTATGCGCGACTAGGCATTCGAGACCCCGCCCGTATGTACACATACGTGGCCGTATTTTCTTTCTTGCACCCTGGCCGCTGTATGTACTTGTACATGCTACGTGCGCGCCTCTACTACGACACGTACGCGCCTCTACTATGACACGTGCATGCCTCTACATCGACCAGTATGTATGTACGTACACATTCGCGACCAGAATGACAACGCTACATATGCTTCGACCAGGTGGGTCCCGACTATCAGGCAGTTCCTTGCGTGCGAAAATGTAGCTAGTGGTTCCCAGCAGTCAGAGGGGCGAATCGTTTTTTTTTCTGCTCGGACGCACTTCCTTTGTGTGCGAAGATGTAGCTGGTGGGTCCCAGCAGTCAGGGGGGCGGATCATTTTTTTTTGCCCGGATTCACTTCCTTGCATGCGAAGATGTAGCTGGTGGGTCCCAGCAGTCAGGGGGGCGAATCGTTTTTTTTTTGCCCGGACGCACTTCGTTGCGTGCGAAGATGTAGCTGGTGGGTCCCAGCAGTCAGGGGGAAACTTTTTTTCGCAAAATACGGTGGCCTGTCCGGTGGGTCCCCGCTGTCAGGTGGAGGAATCATTATTTTCCGCGTAATAAGGAGGCACTTCCTTGCTGCGGCCGTGGACCCAGCTGTCAGCCTCTCCACGTACAGTCCATGTCCGATGGAAGTCGTTCCTTGACCACGTTAACCACGCCGCGCCGAGAGCACCACGGCGGTGGACGACGGCGAGGCCTAGGAAGGGGACGACTCGAAGCCGGGGAAGATGCAACAGTGGATGCCCACGCGAAGAGGAGTACGAGGGTTCACTGGTTCGGCTGCGGTGTGAGGCTACTGTCGCCGTAGATTAACAGGGGGTGTGGGTGAGTAGAGGGATGGCCTGGCCAGCGGTGGGAGTAGTAGGGGGCGGTGAGGCCTCCGCGGCATCACAGCCAGCCACGGGAGGCAGGAGCACGCGGCACGACCGGCGTTGGTTTGGGCGGCTGGAGCAAGAAGACCAGAGGTTGAAGAAGCACTACAACCGTTGGATGAACATCGTACGGTAACAGGAGCTAGAATCGTTCATCTTGACTAAGTTGACAAAGCCCTCCGTCCCCTTCAACTTGGTAGGCCCACAAGTCAGCCTCCCAGTATGCTGGGTTCCAGCTGGCAGGGGGAGTATTCATTTGTTTGTGCGTAATAAGGAGGCACTTCCTTGCGTGCGAAGATAGCTGGTGGGTCCGACAAGTCAGCGGGGGGCACGTTTTTTTCGCGAAATACAGAGGCCCTTCCGGTGGGTCCCAGATGTCAGGTGGAGGAATCATTATTTTGCGCGTAATAAGGAGGCATTTCCTTGTGTGCGGCCATGGACCCAGCTGTCAGCCTCTCCACGCACAGTCTACATCCGATGGTGTCGTTCATTGACCATGTTGACCACGCCGCGCCAAGCGCATCCAAGGTGGTGGACGACGGCGAGGCCCCGGACAGCAACGAGCCGGAAATGGGAAGAGCGGGAGTAGAGTCGCAGACGGAGAGGTGTACGAGGGTTAAGTGGTTTTAGTGCGGTGTGGTTCGGCAGTCGGTGGAGAAGAACAGGAGGTGTGGACGATTGGAGGGATGGCCTGGCCAATGGTGGAGTAGCGCTTCATAGCGAAGCGTGCTAAGCAGAGCTGCTAGCAGCAGGAGGCGGGAGGTGGTCCCGGCGGCGCTGGAGGAAGAAGACGAGAGATTGAAGATGGATGCCGGCCATTGGATGTAAATCCAAGGGCTAACATGTCAGAATCATTTGTTGACTAAATTTACAACGACTTGCGTTGGCTTCGACCTATTGGCCCACATTTCAGCCTCCAAAAATGTGTCACGTATTCAACCCATTTTTTCAGAATTTACAGTCTTTTTTTGCGCGGTAAAATTTGCAGTCAATTTGATCTTTTTTTTTTGAATTACAGCCATTAGCTGGGCTAGGTGAACTTTCACGCGGCCCATTTATTTTATTTCCTAAAAAATTACAGGCCATTTGCACTTTATCTAGATACACGATTTTGCTGGGTTGATTCTAATTATAATGTTGGGTTGGGCCAGCAATGTTATCAAAAAATAAAAAAGGGCTGAGCATTTTGTTATAAAAATATTTAAATAATAAGTGATATTATTACATTCGTCCTTAAATCTTACCAAGCTTACACAATCACTAGGATTTTCGTGCCAAAACAATCCAGGATTTTATTTGTTAAGAAATTATTTTTATAAGTTAATAAGATGTGGGATATTGTTTTCTTACATATGTAAGTATCTGTTAAATATATGATGACAATAAAAATAATATATAATAACATATAAAATAATTTAAATATATATAATATAGTTAGAAGGGAAACATAAGTTGTACCTGGCGTTCCTATTCTTATATAGAAAAATAGAACTGACCTCTGTGTTTTCTTCAAAAAAATACATAAATTGGGCTGCCAAAAATAAAACCTCGGATGGGAGGTCCATAGGCCGGTCGATACATGACGGCCCTAAGAAAATACAAATAGGCCCTCCCATCCGAGGTCGTGGGCTGCGCATGTTAAAAATGAAAGCCTAGACGGGGCAGCCCAAAACCACGTCCAACACTTGCCAAAACTCCGTCCCTCGTTTTCTCTGTGTTTCGCACACTCAACATTGTGTGGGCATTTTGACTGTGCATCATATCAAGATGTGCTATGCATGAATGTTGATCAGCATGATGTTAACTTTCTGCTAGTTCCATTTTCGACCATGAATAGAACTTCCAACATGATGTTAACCCTGTTTGAAAAGGCCGTGTTAATATAAATGATCTGCCTCTGAAAGTTGCAGTTTCTTATCTGAAACTGAACTTGCAGTTTCTTATCTGAAACTGAAACTTGCAGTTTCTTCTCGTCTCCACTTTTATACTCCTATGAAACTACATTTTTAAGTGCTAAAAATAGATCTCTAGAATTCATAAAATTCTTCATATGCTCAATACTGCAAATCTGAAACTCAAAAGACATTCATATCTGAAAGTACTCTCAATATACACAACACAAAACACAAATCACAACCTACAAATACTGACAACCCTAACCTCCTCCTGACAATTCACAACATGCCCGACTATTGGGCTGGGGGGGGGGCAGTCCCCTCCTATTCCTCGGCGGCAGACAGCCGCCCCGTGAGACGATGTGAACGGCGAGGGAGACGATGGTGGGGAAGCATCGTCGGGCCAACTGCTTTTCTCCTCTTGCAGTTGGGTTCGGTAGACGAAGACTCCACCGGCTCGCTCTGGCAGGACACCCTCAGAAACGACACCCTGTAGATGCTCGATCCTTCAATCTCCGGTGGATGCTCCATCTGGGATCGATACTCCCACCACCGCTCCCTCACGATCGGATTCGGTGAATCTGTTTGCTCCATGGCCCAGAGGACCAGCTCTATGTACTCCGGTGCGACTCCCTCCGAGAGTATCGCCGCCTTTTCGCTCTGTTGCAGATATTTGGCCATGGATGTCGCAGTCGCCGCTAGTTGGTCCTTGTTGTCAAACCAAGACTGTATGTCCAACATCCTAGCTAGCTTCACAGGGTCGCCGTCTGCGATCCTCACGTATCGGTTGTACTCCTCCATCGATCTACTTCTCCACAGCACCTTCACTCGCCGGCGGTGGTTTTTGAATGGAAGAGGAGAGGAGCGGCGCTGGTTTTGGATTAGAACGGGAGAGGAGCGACGCTGGTTTTGGACTGGAACAGGAGAGGAGGGGCGGTGGTTTTGAAATGGAAGAGGAGAGGAGCGGCGCTGGATTTAGATTGGAACAGGAGAGGAGCTATGGTGGTTTAAGAGGAGAAGAGCAGAAGAGCGGCGCTGGTCTTGGAAGTATTTTTTTGTTGTTTTGCGTATTTTGGGTCAAAGTTTGACCACGTACTATATGTGACAAGCAAAATGTGAATGCAGGTCACCAAAAATTGTATCGTTTGGTTTGTATCTGAATGTACTTTCAAATTATATTATTTTTGCAACGTATAACATATATTTTATGTGCAAAAATCATGGTCAATTATGACCCAGAATAAAAGGGAGACTAGTTAATGTGGGGTCGCTTTCTTAATTGAAGAGTAAATTGATTTTGATTTTGATCCAGTCACAGCGCGCCGGCCCTCTCGCCCAATTCTAAATCGCTGCCGCACGCTCCTCTCCCTCTTCTCCATTGCAAAACCACCTCCTCTCCTCTCCATCATCTCCATTCCAAAACCACCGTCTCGCCTCTCCCTCTTCTGATCTTCTCCATTGCAAAACCACCTCCTCTCCTCTCCATCATCTCCATTCCAAAACCACCTCCTCTCCTCTCCACCATCTCCATTCCAAAACCACCGTCTCACCTCTCCCTCTTCTGATCTTCTCTCCATTGCAAAACCACCTCCTCTCCTCTCCATCATCTCCATTCCAAAACCACCTCCTCTCCTCTCCCTCTTCTCTATTGCAAGACCACCGTCTCTCCTCCCATCTTCCAAAGCTAGCACCGGACCACTCAGAACGATATCTATGGAGAGGATGTAGCAGCGAATCAGGCAGATCGCCGGCGACGACCATGCAAAGTTAGCCAGGTTGAAGGAGATCCTTAGTTGGTTTGACAATGAGTGGGAGATTTCGAGGACGGTGCGGGCCATGTGGCAATGTATGCGAAAGAGCGAGACGGCGGCGATGAGGGCGGCGATGTACATGTACTCCTCGGCGGCAGTCACGCCGTAGTCCTCCGAGTTCATCGAGTATCTCCTATGGGCGATGGAGTAGACAGATTCGCCGAGGCGACAGTCAGGCGGAGGTGGTGGGCGTACAGGTCAAAGGTCGAGCACCCAGAGGATAACGAATCGATCGAGTATGGTGTGCCGTTCGTGAGGGTGCAGAGCCAGCCGGAGCCACAGGAGTATTCGTTCTCCCAGCACAAGGAGGCCGGATGGCGTGACGTCGCTTCCCCGACGTTCTCCACGGTTCCCTCGATGCTCGCCTCGTTTCAACAGCGGCGGTAGGGTTTAACGTAAGCTTCGCACTAACCTAATCTTCCACCTGCTCATGCTTACAATCAGTGTGACAGCTAATGAAAATCATGCTTACAATCTGTCTCCGAGTACTATGCCAATCACCCTAAAATAGCTCCGGACCTTTGGGTCAAAGTTGTGACACAGTGTACAAATAAAGAAAAATAGATTGGTGCTTCTTTCAGAAAAGAGTACTCCCTAGAAAACTGCCAATATAAGCTACTAGTATTTGGTTAGAGGATTTGCTGCCGAGAAAGATCCGTCCACAGAGAGCGCCACACATCCCACTGGTTGTGGTGGATGCCAATGCATGCATGCAGCATGGTTGGTGTCGGTAATTTTTACTTGGCACACCTCGCACTCTGCATATATGCCGGTTCCATACGTACATTTGTGCAGTTCCACCAAAATGCAGCTGAATAACCCTGTTTGCACAGATAATGAAAAAGCGTGATTACATTATAGTGGCACTAGTTGATGAAACACACAAAATAAATAGAAGAAAATATTGCGATAGTATCATAGTATGCCATGCTGCGAGGGCGAGATGGGCCCTGCGACGCCTCATACGGTACGCCTCATACTGGACATCGTCCCAAGTCTCCTAGATACACCTTCTGCCAGTGATGAACATCAGTGTACAACAGTAGTACAAGGAGGCGCCTTGAGACATTCAAATCTCTATTTTTGTACATATCAACTAAAATTAAGCACCCCAGTTTGCAGAAATGCTTAAACATTAACAATGGGACTAGTTGATGAAACATACTTTAACAAAGAGAAGCACTTTCTTTATCTACATTGGAAATGAAATGATAGAGATGACACTCACTCTATTTTAATTGTATTATTACTTCATTTTATTAGTGACACTAGGGTCGAGCAGGTGAACAAGGTGTACCGTGCATCGCAAGGATGGAGGCCGGGGGGTGCTTAGACTGGGATGCTGAAGCTGGCTCTTTCAGTCACCAACATGGATGATTCAATTCATGGGACCTTTTGGTGCAGTTCACCTAAAATGAAGCAATGTCCCGTGAGCTAGCAGCTTCTTCTTCAAATTATTTTAAGAAAAGGGCTCCAGCCCCGGTTCCATTTTCATCAGAAAACGAAACCCACAGAGCTTCTTCTTCATTAGTTGCAATAAAATTGAGCAACATCAAGGTTGGTTGTGAAGCTCCTGGAATGCTCAACTATAATTTGGATATCATTTGTTCAGTTCAACTAAGATCGAGCGTGAAATGTATATCTCTGTTTGCACAAAAAAGGTGGTAAGGAGGGTGACTAACAAGTGATGAAACATGCATCAAATGAAAAGAAGCATGTTCCTTATCTGAATGGCAATCCTACAAGGATAGTAGCAATTTCTAAAGCAGTGGCATTGCTAGATATTAGAGTGGGCATTAGGATTAACTATGACAACCGTTAAATACGACATTACTTTGGGCACGGGAGAGTAGGCGGACCAGGACAGTTGCATTTCTAACGAAAAGAACCAACTTATCTTAATGGGAAATTTTAGCAGGACATGTAAAGAAGTGCCATTGATTCATAATACTGGAGGCATTACATTGAAAACAACATTGGTTTAACGTGTCCTTACTTGCGACTGCTACACTTTACGAGTGGCATTACATAAGAGTGGCTCGGGGCAACAAACATCAGAACAGGATATCTCGGTTGGTCCCATTTTTGTTCGGTATAGCCACGTTATACTATGTGAGGCTAGCAAATCTAGTGCTGGACTTACTCTGTTGACTTGTCCCCCAGTCCCCACTTTCTTTCCCTTTTCAACCAATAGATCGGGTTTATATTGAGTTTGTACTGCGTTTCCCTTTATTTCCCTATTAGACCTAGAGACCAGTTGGATAGCCAGTCTCTGCTACTTTTCGCCCCCATTATTTTCTCTTTCGACCAAGTCCTAGATTCAGGTAACAAATCCTCCCCTACCCCCACCCCTTTCTTCCTTGTTTGAACCAAGTAGTACTAGATTCAAGTGCATGAACTAGTTTTACCTCTTAAACGTAAACCAATTAGGTGGTAACAGTCGATCGATCCTATCTACGAGGGGGCCTGAGAAATAGTAAAAGTTACAAATGCAGTGACGTCAAGAGCTCGGGATGTAGAGCAAGGCCGGTTTCGAAGGAAGTTATACCTGATGGTCGCTGGGATGTCGCTAGGTGGGCGGCGGGAGGCCGGATCTGCCCACACTACGACAGCGAGGAAGAAGGGGTCGGAGGCCCTCCCTCGCCAGTGGTGCTTGGGAGAGAACGGCAAGGCAGGCTGATCGGGACGCGCCCAACAGTGGGTAAGAGCCGTCGCCGAGGACGACCGCGTGAACATTGCACCTTCTCACCTTCCCCGGCAGAGAGGATCCGGCTGGATCTATGACCAGCGGTGAGCAGAGAGAGAGAGTGTGTGTGTGGCCACCGCTGTCGTGTTTAGATCTGGAGAGGCCGAGACAGTGTGAAGAGAGCAACACTAGCAAGCAAGCGCGGAGGCTCCTGCCTATATAGTGGAGTAGTACTTAGTTTTCTTTTGTCTACCGGAGCTGGCTTGACCTCGTCAATGACTGTCGAGAAGTCTTCATGCACGTGGCCCGGAGGCGCAGTTGTCGTCATTTTGATCTAAAGCGCCGGATTATAACATATAACACGAAAAAATGCCACATGACAAGAAATCATAACCTCACTGCCCAAAGGAGACAACATGAATCCCGACGGACAAACTAGACGAGGAACAAAGCTCAAATTAAAGATAAACTCGTAGAAAAGGGGTCCGTCGATAGATGTCCTAATTAACATAGCCGGCTTGACCTAGATGGCAGCCGAGTAGTCACTGTTCGTGCATGTGCCCCCAATGACTAGCCCAACTCAGTTGTCGCTGTTTAACCCTCGCAGTGATCCGAAGCACATGACACATAATTTTGTGAGATGACAAGAAACCTTTTTTAGATTTCTCACCACAACTACAGCCATGTACAACACAGCGTGCACAATATGTAGACGATAGCCAATCCAGGCGTGTTTTCTGGAGTCTGGTCACATGCATGGACGAACTGATCTTTCGTGTCTTGCAGGGATCGTCCAGGCACCAACGTAGTACAACACTTCTCTAGTACTATCGCTCGTCTCCCTCTTCTATTAAGTCACCCGACTTGCGGGGCCGGGGAGTGTGCCTATGGTCGGTTCTCAATTGCCGTCCCACATGTGTGTGCGAATGCAATATGACGCGCGTTCCATTCAGAGAGCAACGTGCCAGACCCACCGACCGTCTGGGGTGCGACGCGAACGCGACGGGCGTGCTGTATACTCCGTACATGTGTACCACCGTTTTCTGGACTCTTTGCTCCATGGCGCGGGCGCAATCCATGGATACAAAATTAGTATACTATATACTATTTAAAATTCGAGGGCGGGGCTTTTCCTGCCCGGTAAGTGGCGGGACAGTTCCGCCTAGTCGGTTCGACAGAGACGCGAGAAGACGAGGGAGTAGGCTGCTGCAAACGTAGGGTTGTGTGATTTGACAGCGAGTTACTGTTGGACAGGTGGGGCCCCGTGATTTGACTTGCCACTATCATTTTAACTGCGGCGCTACAACCGACATGAGTCTCCCGATTCCTGACCACCTCCATATAGGTGCCTCTCCCAATGCTCCACCATGTAGTAGTAGAGGCTGGCTCTTGCATGAGAGCCCACTTCTCCACTTTTTCCTTGCCTCTCTTTCCTCCACATATGCAAAAATGCCATGTAAAGCGCACTATTGTACTTACTTGCTCCTACAGGTGCTTAAGCTTGCCACATAGGCATAAAGTCTGATGTGGCAAGTTAATCAAGAAGAGAGAGACTAGTTTGGTGACCCAAGGAAGAAACGGTGCTAAGCGCATGTACCTAGGTGAAAAGACAATTTTGAGTCTATAGCTAATTAAATGAAGCAAACGTAGCAACACCATTTCATTGGAAGAGGTCACTACTTGGCAAATGCAATAAATACTAGTACTCCATGTGTCCCATTATATAAGAAAGTTTTTGACACTACACTAGCTAGTGTCAAAAACGTTCTTATATTATGGGACGGAGGGAGTACGAAGAAAGAGATAGAGAGGAGTAAAAAATACACTTATAGCCAACCTTGTTGTAGTATGAGTGACTAAGTGATGACTATGTATGACATGCCAACATCAGATAGCCTAACGCACCATGTTAAATCTCCAAGGGCACGACCGCGCGAGCGACGCGACGGTCGTGGTAGGCGCGACCATGATACGGGCTGCTGGCAGCCCTTGGATCTGAGATCAAACGGTCTCATGCTAAGTTGCTGAAAATTTTAAGAACAACCCTCCAGGATAGGATATTCACCCATAGGTCTAGAATCACGCCATGCAACCGTTCGTTCTCAGATCCAAGGGCTCTCGGAAGCCCGTATCATGGGAGAATGGAAAGCCACTACCCTGTCGTTCGCACACTGGCAGTTCGCTCCTACTCTTTCCCGCACGTCCTTTACTACTATGGCGGTTCACTCCTAGTCGTCCCGTCCATTCACATTGCGGCAGTTCCACTAATCCTAACCCTCCTCCCAAATCCATGGCGTCCCAAATCTCCCCGATCGGCGGTGAGTACAAGGCTAGAACCATCACCGGCGATGAGTTCGACGTCATCTACACCCGTACTTCCGCGACGGTGAAAGGATGCCTTTCTCGCTTCAGACGCATGTTCGAAAACTCACATGATGAGTGGGTCGCTGGGCTAGATGTTGAGTACACCACAGTCGTGGGACGAGACAAGGATCTAAAGGACGAAGAGAGGAAGAAGCCCGCCATGATCTAGGTTTGCGTGCATGACTTATGCTTGGTCTACCACATATGCCATGCCGACGTTGAGTGCCAGGATTTTAAGGACTTCCTCGAGAGCAACCTAGTCAAATTCGTTACTGTAGACTTTGGTAACATTTGCTTGGTCTACCACATATGCCATGCCGACGTTGAGTGCTAGGATTTTAAGAACTTCCTTGAGGACAAAACAGTCAAATTCATTACTATAGACTTTGAGAACGACAAAGAAGTCCTGCGTCGGATAGGCCTCGTTGTAGGCAACCCCTTCGACCTCCAGAAGAATCAGCTGGTGTCCTCCCGTCAGCCCTCAATGCTGACCCTGGCAGGAGCCATGGTTCATCCTTCGTACCGCAAAATGGAGAAACCTCATTACACGTTTCATCGTCATGCATGGTAGCGGAATGTACTAGATATAGACCACATCCAGTACACTGCAATGGATGGCTACCTTTGTTTCAATATCTACAAGGGTTGGATGAAGAGCAACAGCCAAGTTGGCGGTTCAAGCAAAGAAGTATCGGCCAAGAGGAAGAGGGACAAGGACGAAGTCGAGGACGTGGACGAGGACTTCGAGTAAGGTGGCAGCGTCGTTGCTCATGGCGGTTCTAAACTTGTAATGCAGTGTCTACCGGATTAGTTGCATAGTTTAATTTCAGGTGTGCTTAGTTTAAATTTCAATTTTTTCTCCTTGGCGCAATCCATCGATAGTGAGTACTACTGTACAAAAGTATACATTTTTAAAAGGCTAGCGTACTGTTCATCACATATATATATATATAGCCAGTTAAATTCTCAACCTAGAATGACGTGCATGCCATGTAGTAAACCGATCCGGAGGAAGTATACTAAAAATGAGGTGATTTTACCCAGCGATCGGCGGGGGAGCATGGCCTGTCATGTGGTCCCACGTGTCATGATGTACCAAGGCGATGCGCGTGTCCCTCTTGAGGCAGAAGCAATACTAGTACGTGGTTTGAGATGATGTCGAACCGAAGTGTGAAATAATGGTTGCTTCATCCGTCTGGGAAGGCACGGCATTGTGATTTGACGTCTCATTGCTCATTACTAACACTGGGCCGGTACGAGTGGGGTGCATCCCCCCTGCTGTTCTGCACTGTTATTTGGTGCTTGACACGTCGACCCGGTTGCACATGAGATGACCCCCACATCCTTTGTCAAAATAAACAACACCCCGATCAATGCATCTCACTCTTCCGTGCAACGGACGGGCACCGTACTTGCTCCTACAGGTGCTTAAGCTTGCCACATAGGCCTAAAGTCTAATGTGGCATGTTAATCAAGAAGAGAGAGACTAGTTTGGTGACCCAAGGAAGAAATGGTGCTAAGCGCATGTACCTAGGTGAAAAGACAATTTTGAGTCTATAGCTAATTAAATGAAGCAAACTTAGCAACACCATTTCATTGGAAGAGGTCACGCCTTGGCAAATGCAATAAATACTAGTACTCCCTGTGTCCCATAATATAAGAATGTTTTTGGCACTACACTAGTGTCAAAAACATTCTTATATTATGGGGCAGAGGGAGTACGAAGAAAGAGATAGAGAGGAGTAAAAAAATACACTTATAGCCAACCTTATATCCAACCTTGTTGTAGTATGAGTGACTAACTGATGACTATGTATGACATGCCAACATCAGATAGCCTGACGCACCGTGTTAAATCTCCAAGGGCGCAACCGCGCGAGCGACGCGACGGTCGTGGTAGGCGCGACCGTGATATGGGCTGCTGGCAGCCCTTGGATCTGAGATCAAACGGTGCATGCTAAGTTGCTGAAAATTTGCAGAATAACCCTCCAGGATAGGATATTCACCCATTGGTCTAGAATCACGCCATGCAACCGTTCGATCTCCGATCCAAGGGCTCTCGGAAGCCCGTATCATGGGAGAATGGAAAACCACTACCCTGCCGTTTGCACGCTGGCAGTTCGGTCCTACTCGTCCCCGCACGTCCTTTAATACTACGGCGGTTCGCTCCGAGTCGTCTGATACGTTTCCAACGTATCTATAATTTTTGATTACTCCATGCTACTTTATCTACTGTTTTGGACTATATTGGGCTTTATTTTCCACTTTTATATTATTTTTGGGACTAACCTATTAACCGGAGGCCCAGCCCAGAATTGCTGTTTTTTGCCTATTTCAGTATTTCGAAGAAACAGAATATCAAACGGAGTCCAAACGGAATGAAACCTTCGGGAACGTGATTTTCTCATCAGATAAGATCCAGGAGACTTGGACCCTCCGTCAAGAAAGCCACGAGGCGGTCACGAGGGTGGAGGGCGCGCCCCTCCCCCCTGGGCGCGCCCCCTGCCTCGTGGGCCCCTCGGAGCTCCACCGACGTACTCCTTCCTCCTATATATACCTACGTACCCCCATTAGACCAGAGAAGGAGCCAAAAACCTAATCCCACCGCCGCAACCTTCTGTATCCATGAGATCCTATCTTGGGGCCTGTTCCAGAGCTCCGCCGGAGAGGGCATCCACCACGGAGGGCTTCTACATCAACACCATAGCCTCTCCGATGAAGTGTGAGTAGTTTACTTCAGACCTTCGGGTCCATAGCTAGTAGCTATATGGCTTCTTCTCTCTTTTTGGATCTCAATACAATGTTCTCCCCCTCTCTCGTGGAGATCTATTCGATGTAATCTTATTTTTGTGGTGTGTTTGTTGAGACCGATGAATTGTGGGTTTATGATCCAACTTATCTATGGAAAATATTTGATTCTTCTCTGAATTCTTTTATGTATGATTGAGTTATCTTTGCAAGTCTCTTCGAATTATCCGTTTGGTTTGGCCAACTAGATTGGTAGTTCTTGCAATGGGAGAAGTGCATGGCTTTGGGTTCAATCTTGCGGTGTCCTTACTCAGTGACAGAAAGAGTTGCAAGGCACGTATTGTATTGTTGCCATCGAGGGTAACAAGATGGGGTATTTATCATATTGCATGAATTTATTCCTCTACATCATGTCATCTTGCTTAAGGCGTTACTCTGTTTTTAACTTAATACTCTAGATGCATGCTGGATAGCGGTCGATGAGTGGAGTAATAGTAGTAGATGCAGAATCGTTTCAATCTACTTGTCACGGACGTGATGCCTATATACATGATCATACCTTGATAACCTCATAACTATGCTCAATTCTATCAATTGCTCAACAGTAATTTGTTCACCCACCATAGAATATCTATGCTCTTGAGAGAAGCCACTAGTGAAACCTATGGCCCCCGGGTCTATTCTCATCATATCAATCTCCATCACTTTATTTACTTGTTTTGCCTTTACCTTTTTACTTTGCATCTTTATATCAAAAATACCAAAAATATTATCTCTATCAGATCTCACTCTCGTAAGTGACCGTGAAGGGATTGACAACCCCTAAGCGTTGGTTGCGAGTTGCTACCGTTTTGTGCAGGTACAAGGGACTTGCGCGTGATCTCCTACTAGATTGATACCTTGGTTCTCAAAAACTGAGGGAAATACTTATGCTACTGTGCTGCATCACCCCCTCCTCTTCGGGGAAAACCAACGCTAGCTCGAGATGTAGCAAGAAGGATTTCTGGCGCCGTTGCCGGGGAGGCTTATGCAAAAGTCAACATACCAAGTACCCATCACAATCCCTATCTCTCGCATTACATTATTTGCCATTTGCCTCTCGTTTTCCTCTCCCCCACTTCACCCTTGCCGTTTTATTCGCCCTTCTTCTGTTTGATCTTATGTTTGCTTGTACCTTCTTTTTGCTTGCATCTTCGCTCGCTAAAAGTCCATGGATCTTGATCCGCTTGCCAATCTTTTTAAGGGATCCAATTATGATGAACCAATTCCTATTAATTTGGATGCACTAGATTATCTTTATAAGGTTTTGCCTGAAATCCGTGAAGTGACTCACGATAGATCTTTGAATAAAAAGCATGATTGGAATGATTTTACTATAAAATCTTTTGTTGTCAGTTGTGCTAATAAGTTGCAAAACCCTAAGCTTGGGGATGCTAGTTTTGCTATGTCCTCTACTTGTTGCAATGATCATGATTGGGGTGATTCTTCTTATGATCTTGAAAATTTATTTAATCCCCATGATGAATATGAGATTGATAATAGTGTTTGCAATAATATTGAAGGTGTGTTTGGATGAGTGTCAACTTTAGATCCCACATATTTGGATAATGTTCAATCTTATGAAGTTTTTGATAAAAGTGGGTTTGGAGAGGTCATGACTTTAGTTAATGTTAATCCCACTATTTTGGAAGAGTGTCAACTTTTCATACATGTGGATCGTGTTATGAATATGTTTTGTGATAGCTATATTGTTGAATTTGCTTATGATCCTACATGTAATTATTATGAGATAGGAAAATATGGTTGTAGAAGTTTTCATGTTACTAAATTACCTCTCTTCATGTTGAGATTGCTATCATCTCTTTGTTCTTCCTTGCATATGCTAGTTTTTGCTTGCCTTGATAATTTGTTTGCTTACAAGATTCCTATGCATAGGAAGTATGCTAGACTTAAGTGTGTTTTTCACATATTTTATGATGCTCTCTTTGTGCTTCAATTCCTATCTTTCATGTGAGCATCATCATAATCTCAATGCCTAGCTAAAAAGGCTTTAAAGAAAAGCGCTTGTTGGGAGGCAACCCAATTTTATTTTGTGTTTTTTGTTTTTGCTTCTGTTTAGCAATAAATAATCGATCTACCTTCTGTTTGGATGTGGTTTGTGTTTTAATTAGTGTTTCTGCCAAGTAAGACCTATAGGATAACCTACAATGATAGTTGATTTATTCTGCTGAAAAACAGAAACCTTAGCGCTCACGAGATTAGCTGCCATTTTTTACTGGAGAGTGATTTTGCGTTGATTCTTTTTGCTTATGATCAATAAACAAATTTTCCAGGACTTCCTATTTTGGTAGAATTTTTAGAGTTCCAGAAGTTTGCGTTAGTTACAGATTACTACAGACTGTTCTGTTTTTGACAGATTCTGTTTTGCGTGTGTTGTTTGCTTATTTTGATGAATCTATGGCTAGTAAAATAGTTTATGATCCATAGAGAAGTTGGAATACAGTAGGTTTAACACCAATTCAAATAAAGAATGAGTTCATTACAGTACCTTAAAGTAGTCTTTTGTTTTCTTTCTCTAACGGAGCTCACGAGATTTCTATTGAGTTTTGTGTTGTGAAGTTTTCATGTTTTGGGTGAATTCTTTTGATGGATTATGGAACAAGGAGTGGCAAGAGCCTAAGCTTGGGGATGCCCATGTCAACCCCAAGATAATCCAAGGACACCAAAAAGTCAAAGCTTGGGGATGCCCCGGAAGGCATCCCCTCTTTCGTCCACTTCCATCGGTAATTTACTTGGAGCTATATTTTTATTCACCACATGATATGTGTTTTGCTTGGAGCGTCTTGTATTATTTGAGTCTTTGCTTGTTAGTCTACCACAATCATCCTTGCTGTACACACCTTTTGAGAGAGCCATATATGATTTGAAATTTGTTAGAATACTCTATGTGCTTCACTTATATCTTTTGAGCTTGATAGTTTTGCTCATAGTGCTTCACTTATATCTTTTGAGCTTGATAATTTTTGCTCATAGTGCTTCACTTAGATCTTTTAGAGCACGGTGGTGGATTTGTTTTAAAGAAACTTGATCTCTCATGCTTCACTTAGATTATTTTGAGAGTCATTAATAGCATGGTAATTTGCTTAATGTTAATATACTTGGTGTTCAAGATATGTGAAACTTTCTTTTGAGTGCGTTGAATACTAAGATAAGTTTGATGCTTGATAATTGTTTTGAGATATGAAGATGGTGATATTAGAGTAATGCTAGTTGAGTAGTTGTTAATTCAAAGAATACTTGTGTTGAAGTTTGTGAGTCCCGTAGCATGCACGTATGGTGAACCGTTATGTGATGAGCTCGGAGCATGATTTATTTATTGATTGTCTTCCTTATGAGTGGCGGTCGGAGACGAGCGATGGTATTTTCCTACCAATCTATCCCCCTAGGAGCATGCGCGTAATACTTTGCTTTGATAACTTCTAGATTTTTGCAATAAGTATATGAGTTCTTTATGACTAATGTTGAGTCCATGGATTATACACACTTTTTCCCATCCTTCCACCATTGCTGGCCTCTCTAATACCGCGCACCTTTCACCGGTATCATACACCCACCATAAACCTTCCTCAAAACAGGCACCATACCTACCTATTATGGCATTTCCATCCATTCTGAGATATATTGCCATGCAACTTTCCACCGTTCCGTTTATTATGACACGCTCCATCATTGTCATATTGCTTAGCATGATCATGTAGTTGACATCGTATTTGTGGCAAAGCCACCTTTCATAATTCTTTCATACATGTCACTCATGAATCATTGCATATCCCGGTACACCGCCGGAGGCATTCATATAGAGTCATATTATGTTCTAAGTATCGAGTTGTAATTGTTGAGTTGTAAGAAAAATAAAAGTGTGATGATCATCATTATTAGAGCATTGTCCCAAGTGAGGAAAGGATGATGGGGCTATGATTCCCCCACAAGCCGGGATGGGACTCCGGACGAAAAAAAGAGAAAAAAGGCCATAAAAAAGAGAGAAGGCCCAAATAAAAAAAATGAGAGAAAAAGAGAGAAGGGACAATGCTACTATCCTTTTACCACACTTGTGCTTCAAAGTAGCACCATGATCTTCATGATAGAGAGTCTCCTATGTTGTCACATTCATATACTAGTGGGAATTTTTCATTCTAGAACTTGGCTTGTATATTCCAATGATGGGCTTCCTCAAAACGCCCTAGGTCTTCGTGAGCAAGCGAGTTGGATGCACACCCACTTAGTTTCTTTTGTTGAGCTTTCATATACTTATAGCTCTAGTGCATCCGTTGCATGGCAATCCCTACTCACTCACATTGATATCTATTGATGGGCATATCCATAGCCCGTTGATACGCCTAGTTGATGTGAGACTATCTTCCCTCTTTTTTTTGTCTTCTCCACAACCACCACTCTATTCCACATATAGTGCTATATCCATGGCTCACGCTCATGTATTGCGTGAAGATTGAAAAAGTTTTGAAATTGTTAAAGTATGAAACAATTGCTTGGCTTGTCATCGGGGTTGTGCATGATTTAAGTACTTTGTGTGGGGAAGATGGAGCATAACCAGACTATATGATTTTGTAGGGATAACTTTCTTTGGCCATGTTATTTTGATAAGACATAATTACTTTGATTAGTATGCTTGAAGTATTATTATTTTTTATGTCAATATGAACTTTTGTCTTGAATCTTTCGGATCTGAATATTCATACCATGATTAAGAAGATTTACATTGAAATTATGCCAAAGTATCACTCCGCATCAAAAATTCTCTTTTTATCATTTACCTACTCGAGGACGAGCAGGAATTAAGCTTAGGGATGCCTGATACGTCTCCAACGTATCTATAATTTTTGATTGCTCCATGCTACTTTATCTACTGTTTTGGACTATATTGGGCTTTATTTTCCACTTTTATATTATTTTTGGGACTAACCTATTAACCGGAGGCCCAGCCCAGAATTGCTGTTTTTTGCCTATTTCAGTATTTCGAAGAAACAGAATATCAAATGGAGTCCAAACGGAATGAAACCTTCGGGAACGTGATTTTCTCATCAGATAAGATCCAGGAGACTTGGACCCTCCGTCAAGAAAGCCACGAGGCCGTCACGAGGGTGTACGGTGTGCCCCTCCCCCCTGGGCACGCCCCCCTGCCTCGTGGGCCCCTCGGAGCTCCACCGACGTACTCCTTCCTCCTATATATACCTACGTACCCCCATTAGACCAGAGAAGGAGCCAAAAACCTAATCCCACCGCCGCAACCTTCTGTATCCACGAGATCCCATCTTGGGGCCTGTTCCGGAGCTCCGCCGGAGAGGGCATCCACCACGGAGGGCTTCTACATCAACACCATAGCCTCTCCGATGAAGTGTGAGTAGTTTACTTCAGACCTTCGGGTCCATAGCTAGTAGCTAGATGGCTTCTTCTCTCTTTTTGGATCTCAATACAATGTTCTCCCCCTCTCTCGTGGAGATCTATTCGATGTAATCTTCTTTTTGCGGTGTGTTTGTTGAGACCGATGAATTGTGGGTTTATGATCCAACTTATCTATGGAAAATATTTGATTCTTCTCTGAATTCTTTTATGTATGATTGAGTTATCTTTGCAAGTCTCTTCGAATTATCTGTTTGGTTTGGCCAACTAGATTGGTAGTTCTTGCAATGGGAGAAGTGCATGGCTTTGGGTTCAATCTTGCTGTGTCCTTACTCAGTGACAGAAAGAGTTGCAAGGCACGTATTGTATTGTTGTCATCGAGGGTAACAAGATGGGGTATTTATCATATTGCATGAATTTATTCCTCTACATCATGTCATCTTGCTTAAGGCGTTACTCTGTTTTTAACTTAATACTCTAGATGCATGCTGGATAGCGGTCAATGAGTGGAGTAATAGTAGTAGATGCAGAATCGTTTCGATCTACTTGTCACGGACGTGATGCCTATATACATGATCATACCTAGATAACCTCATAACTATGCTCAATTCTATCAATTGCTCAACAGTAATTTGTTCACCCACCGTAGAATATCTATGCTCTTGAGAGAAGCAACTAGTGAAACCTATGGCCCCCGGGTCTATTCTCATCATATCAATCTCCATCACTTTATTTACTTGTTTTGCCTTTACCTTTTTACTTTGCATCTTTATATCAAAAATACCAAAAATATTATCTCTATCAGATCTCACTCTCGTAAGTGACCGTGAAGGGATTGACAACCCCTAAGCGTTGGTTGCGAGTTGCTACCGTTTTGTGCAGGTACGAGGGACTTGCGCGTGATCTCCTACTAGATTGATACCTTGGTTCTCAAAAACTGAGGGAAATACTTACGCTACTGTGCTGCATCACCCCCTCCTCTTTGGGGAAAACCAACGCTAGCTCGAGACGTAGCATCATCCCGTCCATTCAGATTACGGTAGTTCCACTAATCCTAACCCTCCTCCCAAATCCATGGCGTCCCAAATCTCCCCGATCGGGGGTGAGTACAAGGTTAGAACCATCACCGGCGATGAGTTCGACATCATCTACACCCGTTCTTCCACGACGGTGAAAGGATGCCTTTCTCGCTTCAGACGCATGTTCGAAGACTCAGATGATGAGTGGGTCGCCGGGCTAGATGTTGAGTACACCACAGTCGTGGGACGAGAGAAGGATCTAAAGGACGAAGAGAGGAAGAAGCCCGCCGTGATCTAGGTTTGTGTGCATGACTTATGCTTGGTCAACCACATATGCCATGCCGACATTGAGTGCCAGGATTTTAAGGACTTCCTCGAGAGCAACCTAGTCAAATTCGTTACTGTAGACTTTGGTAACGACAAAGAAGTCCTGCGTCGGATAGGCCTCGTTGTAGGCAACACCTTCGACCTCCTAAAGAATTGGCTGGTGTCCTCTCGTCAGCCTTCAATGCTGACCCTGGCAAGAGCCATGGCTCATCCTTCGTACGGTAAACTGGAGAAACCTCCATACACGTTTCGTCGTCATGCATGGCAGCGTAATGTACTAGATATAGACCACATCCAGTACGCTGCAATGGATGGCTACCTTTGTTTCAATATCTACAAGGGTTGGATGAAGAGCAACAGCCAAGTTGGCGGTTCAAGCAAAGAAGTATCGGCCAAGAGGAAGAGGGACAAGGACGAAGTCGAGGACATGGACGAGGACTCCGAGTAAGGTGGCAGTGTCGTTGCTCATGGTGGTTCTAATGCATTGTCTACCGGAATAGTTGCAAAGTTTAATTTTAGGTGTGCTTAATTTAATTTGAGGGGTGTGTTGTGCTGAGCCCCCAACAGAACTATGTTATGTTTCTTCTTGTTACTTTAACTCTTCAGTAAGTACATACTAGTATTTCTTACATTTCATCTTTTAGTTGGTATAATACTACCACTCGTTTATTCGCATTATATACGTACAATATATATGGCCAACATCATATAGCCAGCAGTTTAGTTGTCAAAGAATTTCAGGGTGCTTAGTTTTGTCAAAGAATTCCAGGGTGCTTAGTTTTATTTGAGGGGTGGGTTGTGCTGGACACCATTATTGTGACTAGCCTTTTTAACAGTACTATATGCATAATTTGGCGACGAGCGCTCTCTATATGTACCACCTTTTTTTAATTTCAAGTTTTGCTCCATGGCGCAATCCATCGATACTAATGCTGTACAAAAGTATACATTTTTTAAAAGGCTAGAGGGCGGCGCAGTCTAGCTTGGTCGGTTTCATGAGAGGCGAGGGCCTTTTTGATTTGACGGCTCATTACTGCTGGAAGGCGGGGCCTTGTGATTTGACTGCTCATATAAATGCGCCGACGACCTGATCGAGGAGGAGCAAAGAACCGTGCGGTATACTCAAGTTTTCCACCGGAGTAGTACTGCGACGGAGGAGCACGAAACACGGCAGCCCAGTGCCATATGGCGATAAAAATGATCTAATTTGCCAGTCATCTCATTGTTAGCATTGTTCTATTCATTCCCTCAAAAAACAAAAACCATTGTTCTATTCATGCCTCGCAGAGAACGTGACACGTGCGGCGAAACACCCAAAGCAAAAGATGAAACACAACAGCAAAAGAAGAAGGAAGATTATCACCCCAAATGATCTAATTCTCCGCGGAGTCGTAACTGCTTCTTCATCGCCTCCATGACCTCCATCTCCTTGCGCGTCTCCTCTGCCATCTTCTTCATTCTGTCCATGACGCGGGATTTCTCAACGTGAGCCTTCATCATCTGTTCCACGGCCGCATTACGTACCTTGACAGCATCCGGGTGCTTGATGCGGAGCTTCGCCAACTCCTCCTTCTGTTCCATGACGAGGGCCTGCAGCATCTTCATCGAGGAACTACTATTCTCATGCAGCTTCTTCCAGCCGACGTTCTTCTCCAACAAGTCAATCTCGTGGCAGAGCTTCGCCTTGTCCTCCTGAAGTCGCAGGATTTCGCCGGTCGCCTTCTTCTCCGAGGCAATGCTCTTCTTCAGCAGCAGCACCAAGCCGGCGGTCGACTCCCCCTGCTGATTGAGCTCAGCGGGCATGTCGTCGAGGCTCTCCTTCAGCAACTCCGTCAAGTCTTGGATGAACTCCTTCTGCTTATTGAGGTGCTTATTGAGCTGATCGGGCATGCCGTCGAGGGATAACGACTCCAGCTCCGCCGGCTCGGCATGTTCGCCTCCGCGGCTAGGGCGCTCCTGGGAGCCATCACCTGCCCGTGAGAGATCTTTCGAGGTCTCTGTGTGGCGGCGAGCCCTCTCTTTTTTTTCCGCAGCCTTGGTTGCCGCTCCCTTGTTATGAGTAGTTCTCGACCTAGAGCTCTGCTCACCGGCCATGGCAACGACGGACGAAGAAGAAGCACTTATGAGGAGGAAAGGTAGAGTAATTTTCGGTTAGGTAGTTCCCCTTTTTATAACCTAAGTACTAGCACTAGTAATACTAATACCTGCATAGTGGGAACACGTTCAGGTTTGGTACGTAGTAGTAGTAGCTGTGACCAGGCTTTCGAATGTGATGGGAACAAGGTAAAGATTAATTGATGGTTTTGGTTTCGAGGCCCGAAATGGCTCCCGATGAGTTTAGTGGAACATAAATTTCAAGTAGACTACACTGCTCAAATGCGTAAATATTATGTTACTGTCAAAAATTGGCACAAAATACGAAGGAGACCAATGGAAGTACTACTAGCAACCCACGATTTAACTACTCGCATGCGCGCAGTGGAGTAATAATGTCTTTCTTCCGCCCTCACGTCAACTCAATTTGCATGCGCTGTATTAATTGACCATCAATGAAGTGAACGACTTTACACGCATCAAATTATCACATGGGGTGGATCTTGGTACGAAATTGCGTCCGCCCGTGTACCCGCGTGTGCGTGCAAGGGAATGAGTGCATGCGTGGCGTGCGTGCACATCTTCGCTTCATGCATGTACCGCCAGTGTGGCTCAGGGAGGACGAGTACATTCTTCTGGAACCAGCAGCACGTCACTGTGATCAATCCACGCAAGGAGGTCGCGACAACGCCTCCACATGTGCCACATGGCTTCATGAACTGTAAGAGAGACACTGTGTAGCGTGCCATTGGTATTCTAATTTATGTGTTTTGCACATACTCGAAGTACTAGTAATTTACACGTGCATTGCACGCATCAGATCTTGCAACCAAATTATGAATAAATACCACACTATAGCATGTAAGCTCTTAGTCATATATGCGTGATGTAGCCCTTCGTTTAATTCTTATAGTTCATCTCATTCAAAATCAAATTAGTTTTTATAAAAAAGCTAAGAACGCGTGAATAGGAAAAACATGGGGTTATAGTGGAATGTCGTCTTGAATCCTACAGGATTGTACGAGTGTTCGATTGTGCATAGAAAAAACCCAGAATTCTTTCAAAGAGGTTTGAGTGGATGGGATGTTTCCTATGAAATCTAGTGCAAATGAATCATATGGAAAAATTCCTATGGTTTACAATGCTACGAATCAAACAACCAAGATAGGAAAAATTCCTAATGATTAGAATCCTCCAAAATTCCTTTGAGAATCCTTTGAATCAAAGAAGCCCTTAATCTATTTTATGATTCATGGAATTGTGCGTTGTAAAGCATAAAGTAAAAACAAATAAGGGCAATTCAACTAGAAAAAAGTTTGGACAGTTATGATACGGAAGATTCTAGAACAAAAGAGAACCACTGTTGTTTTGAGGTTTGTGCATTATGCTTAAGTTCAACCATGGAGTCTGCTAGATTGTGCATGTGGCAAAATCCGGTGGGGGGATAGAAGATGGTGCGAGGGGCCGAGTGGAGGGAGACTATGAAGGAATGCACAAGTGCGAGATCGATATTTAGAGAGAGGGGGCGAACACGTGCGCTGTTGCACGTAGTGGTGGAGCCATGAAAAATAAATGAGCTAGGGGGCCAAGCATTGCTAATCCTTCACGAGGAGGGTCAATTCATGAAATTAAACCTTTTTTAGCAGCAATTGTCTAATGATCACATTCATATCAACCTCGATATATAGTGATGTTAGGGGGGGGGGGCAGGGCCCTTACTGCCCCCTGTCTTCGCCATTATGAACGCATCTGAGAGATGAATCGGAAGGCATGGATGATGAGAGGGGGACGTTGGATATATAATTAATGTGGGTGTATTAGTTATTTATGTTAATCCTATATAGAGAGGTATAGATTGATCGATGTGGACGTGGGAGAGGTATAGATTGATCGATGTGGACGTGGGAAAGAGGGTGAGACCTCACTGGATATATCGATTGATCGGTTTGTGTGGAAAACTATAAAAGACCTAGCTATACACACACATACATAGAGGAACATCGATCGTTGCGCATGCACGCGTGAGAGATAAAGAATGCCCGGTATGTTGGAGCGGGGGATGTGTGTGGGTGTGTGCCTTCACGGGAGACCGACCTGAAGAAAAAGATTGCATGCGTGCGATAGATAATGCCGACTGGTAGTGTGTGTGCATGCATGCACGAGAGAAAGTTAGTGGTACAATTATAAAGAGAAGACTACTGTGTGGGTGTAAAAGAATAGGTGAGGTCATAATCAATGTAAAGTTGAATTCAAATATTTGAATAAGAGATCCTGATGTTTGAAACCCATGCATGCATGAATATAACGGAGATTTGCGCGGTGTGCTTTGGAAACGAGCATGTTGTAATGTATACACATTGAACAAGGTCAGACTGATTTGAATTTGAGATACCGATGGCAGACATCATTTGCCCATGTCGCATCCGTGCATGTAATTGGAGATGATGGGCGGCTTTCGCATCACATATCTATATCTATACCCTTATATATATTATATTATATATTTTTTTATATTGTGTGCGGGTAACTTTAACTTTGAAAGATGGTCGTTGGATGAGGCGAATCCGATGGTCCAACGATGGCAAATTTGAGCACTATTGGCCGTTGGATATCATCTAGATTCCACCAGATTTCGCCACATGTATAATCTAGAAGACTCCATGGTTGAACTTAAGCATAATGCACAAACATCAAAACACAAGCACTTCTTATTTGTTCTAGAATCTTCCGTATCATAATTGCCCAAATGTTTTTCTACATGATTTGCCGTTATTTGTTTTTACTTTATGTCTTACAACGCACAATTCCATGAACCTTAAAATAGATTAGCTTTCTTATAAAAACTAGATGATTTTGAATGAAATGAACTATAAGAATTAAACGAACATCTACATCATGCATATATGACTCAAAGCTTGCATGCTATAATGTGGTATTTATTCATAATTTTGTTGCCAAATCTCATGCATGCAATGCACGTGTACCTTACTCTAGTCTAAATGGTGTTTGTGCGTGTTGAGGTTAAAATTGTCTTTTTTTGGGTACACGTTAAGCTTGTTCTTCCGAAATTTCAAGCCGCGCCTTGTTATGCCGAAAATTGAAGCTAGCGTCTCTGTCTATCGTGCTGCAAAACTCCCGCCTCTTCAACCCGCGCCTTGTTAGCCTGAAATATTTAAGATATATCTTTGTCTCGTTGTGCTCCGACAACTCCCTCCATCTCAACTCGCGCCTTACTATTTAGAAATTACAACGCGCGCGAAAACTCCCACCTCCAGTGAAATCCCGACACGCGAAATGCCCGTGGTACCCCTGAACCGAAAGAACCGCCTCAAATCGGTGGGCGGGTACTTTCGTAACTTCCCCACATTTCGGACAAGCGCGTCTCTAAGCCATGGTTCCCCACTGCCATCCCATCCGCCCACCCATTCATACACCGAGGCCGCGAAAACCCGCGATGAAACCCCACACCCTGCTACGTCCGCCACCCAGCCGGAGCTTCTTCCCCGACGACATCATCCATAGCAACACCTCGACGTCCCTCATCCACCGTATCGGATGAGGATCCATCATCGATCTCATCGTCCCGCCGGTTCAGCCACCCCGTCCTCCACCTCCAAGGAGCTGCCCCGATGTTCCCCTCGTCTTTCGCGCCACCTCCATTCCCACACCACCGTCTTCACCTGCACCACCGAAAGAGCATCATCATCACCGTTTCCTCGGATGAAGCTGTGGCCTAATCGGCGCCACCAAAGAGGTTGTACACTAATCGCCGCATTTTCTTCTTGATTCGATCTCACGGTGCTACCGGCGCTCAGTCCCGAGCCGACACGGTGCGGCTCTGTCACACCCTAGCTAGTCATGCATTAGAGTGTTGCATCATGTTTACTCTTTCATCAGAAACTTGAAATGGGGATCTGTGAAACCCTCAGAATCATTTTGAAAATGACCCAAATAAAAATTTCTCCAAAAGGGTCCAAGAAAATGCTCATGTTGCTCTCTGAAAATATTGGACAGAGATAAAAATCAAACCAATATTTTCAAGAGCTCATAGGTATTTATTTTGGGCATTTGGAATTAATGCATAAATATTTGCATTGGAAATATATTAATTATATATATTAATATATGTCCAAATATTATGCCAATTATAAAGGAGCTCTGGAATAATATATCTAGCTCCTGCAAAAATTGGCATAAGTTAAATAAATGATTTAATATATTATTTAAATCAAAACAAATGTCAGAAATTAGAAAATAGAAAAATAAATAACAGGAGGAGCTTACCTGGGCTCCTCCCTGTGCGGCCCAGCCAACTGGCTGGCCCAGCAAGCCAGCCCAGCCCACCACCGCCGTCGTCCTCCTGGCGCCAGTCGGCCAGGCGTGTGGCCGGCGCACGCGCACGGCCGGAGCGCCACGCCACCAGCCCGTCTGCCTGCCTCCCCCGCCAGCGCGACGCCGCGGCGTTTCTTCTCGGTGCCGCCCCGATCCCCTGGCCTTATCTCCCTCCTCTCTCCCGTGCTGCTCCCTCTCTCTCTCTCACGGCCGAACACCACCGTCGCCGCCGTTCGCCACAGCAGCCGTCACCGGCCACCCCTCGCTCCCCCGACTAGCTCAGGAGCTCCGCCTCGACCCCCTCTTCCTCCCCACCGCTCCACGGCCCTCCGGAAGCCCTGCATCGCCGCCTACGTCGCCGTTCCCCTCCTCGGCCACCGGAGGTAATCGCCGACGATTCGCTGCACTCCGGCCATCCCCGAGCCCGCTAACCATCCCTGCAGCTCCGCGGTGAGCCACCGATTCGATTCCCCCTTGCCCCGTCGTCCCTAGCCTTCTGTAGCTGCCGCCCCCTTGAGCTCCGAAGCTCGACGCCGCCGGCGATGTCGCCGTCGTGGCCACGGTCACCGTAGCGCCCAACCGAGCACACTATCGTGCTCCACGCCTCACTAGGAGCACGCAGCACGCACCAACGCCTCCCCAAACACCCTGCAACGCCGACTCCGACCGCACCCGAACTCCGGCCGCCGCTCATGAGCTCGCCGTCGATGGTACAGACCACCCCAGGCACGGCCACCACCCCCGTTCGACGCGCGGGAGCAAGAGCTCTCCAACGAGCCCAAGCACGGCCTCGCCCGTGCCCTGTAGCGCGATCCCGTATCGCGCCGCCGTCTCGGGCCTCGCCGGCGTCATGTCGCCGGTGGGTTTGACCCACTTTGACCACGGCAGGACCCCCTGAGTCCCTGACAGGTGGGCCTAGCCCTGTAGCTAATTAGGATTAGCGCTAACCACTGTTAGTTAACCCCCCTGACACTGACCAGTGGGCCCCAGCGCCACTAATCCCTAATTAGGATTAATTTAATCCTGTTAAACCCCCCCTGTCACTGACGTGTGGCCCCCACACGTCAGGTTTGACCCCAGACAGCCGCAGTTGACCACTGACGTCATGCTGACGTCATGCTGGCGCAATAACTATATTTCTGGATTTAAATTAAATCAGGAAATTCCAGAATATTATTTAAACTTCAAAAATTCATAACTTTTATTCTGTAACTCCAAATTGGACAAATTATATATGAAAAATGATCAGAAAAATCCAATCTATCCATCTGTACTATTTTCATGCATGATCAAACAAGTTAAATTGATGTTTTAAGCAGAACAAGGAAAAGCACTTTAAAAGGCCATGTTTGAGTTTGAAATTTGAATCTTTGATTCAAATTTGTTCAAACCCTTCTGGTTTTAGTTGCATTAGCCCAACACGCTCATATTGCTATGTTTCATGCATGCATCATATTGTTGCACATTGTTTGGTGATGTTTGTGTATCGATGTTCTTGCGGCAGGTTCTGCCTCCGAGGAGTACCGTGATTACCCTAACGAAGAACCGTATCAGTGCATCGAACCATCAGGCAAGCAACTAACCATTTGATCATATCGATACAATCCCATGTTCTCGCTCCTGCTCTCTTTTACTGCATTAAGACAACGCGTTTCAAACTGCTGTGTGCTACGGTAGTTGAACCCATTTCCTCTGCATGACCTGTCATTGCCACAGTAACTAGATGAAACCCACTAGCATGTGTAGGAGTTGATTGAGCCATATGTATGTGTTGTTCCTACCTTGCTATGCCTGCTATGCTTAGAGTCGTGTCAGGTCTGGTTCATCTGGGTGATGGGCTAGAGTGAAATGGTTATGTCGGTAATGAGAGTGGTGTGGTGAACACGATTTGGTAAAGGTATCGATGAGAGGCCATGTAGGAGTACATGGTGGGTTGTTTCATTGAAGCCGACCTTAAGCACTGAGATCTGTATGTGTGATTTAAGATACAGCTACTACCATGCATTGGGCCCTGAAATATGACCCCGCTCGACTTCTTATTCACCCTAGCTCTCTGTCCAGGAGTTGCAAGTAGTTTCTGGTGTTTGTAGCCTACTGGAGGCCGTGGACAGCGCTGACCGTAGGGGTGGGCTGTGATGCGGTAGGTACGTGGCACGGTGTACCGAATACCCGTTAGGTATCTCGGGAACCCTGTTCACATCGTTCGAGGCCGTATGGGAAACCTCGGCCGGACTCCCTGCGGATGGAACCTGGATAGGCGATAAACCTGGACTAGAGGCTTAAGTGTTTAGGTAGGTCGTGGTCTACACCCACGACCTACCTAAACTAACTACCCCCCCTGACACTGACCAGTGGGCCCCAGCGCCACTAATTCCTAATTAGGATTAAATTAACCCTGTTAAACCCCCCTGTCACTGACGTGTGGACCCCACACGTCAGGTTTGACCCCAGCCAGCCGCAGTTGACCACTGACGTCATGCTGACGTCATGCTGGCGCAATATATATATTTCTGGATTTAATTTAAATCAGGAAATTCCAGAATATTATTTAAACTTCAAAAATTCATAACTTTTATTCTGTAACTCCAAATCAGACAAATTATATATGAAAAATGATCAGAAAAATCCAATCTATCCATCTGTACTATTTTCATGCATGACTAAACAAGTTAACTTGATGTTTAATGCAGAACAAGGAAAAGCACGTTAAAAGGCCATGTTTGAGTTTGAAATTTGAATCTTTGATTCAAATTGGTTCAAACCCTTCTGGTTTTAGTTGCATTAGCCCAACACACTCATATTGCCATGTTTCATGCATGCATCATATTGTTGCACATTGTTTGGTGATGGTTGTGTATCGGTGTCCTTTGCGACAGGTTCTGCCTCTGAGGAGTACCGTGATTACCCTAACGAAGAACCGTATCAGTGCATCGAACCATCAGGCAAGCAACCAACCATTTGATCATATCGATACAATCCCATGTTCTCGCTCCTGCTCTCTTTTACTGCATTAAGACAACGCGTTTCAAACTGCTGTGTGCTACGGTAGTTGAACCCATTTCCTCTGCATGACCTGTCATTGCCACAGTAACTAGATGAAACCCACTAGCATGTGTAGGAGTTGATTGAGCCATATGTATATGTTGTTCCTACCTTGCTATGCCTGCTATGCTTAGAGTCGTGTCAGGTCTGGTTCATCTGGGTGATGGCTAGAGTGAAATGATTATGTCGGAAATGAGAGTGGTGTGGTGAACACGATTTGGTAAAGGTATCGATGAGAGGCCATGTAGGAGTACATGGTGGGTTGTTTCATTGAAGCCGACCTTAAGCACTGAGATCTGTATGTGTGATTTAAGATACAGCTACTACCATGCATTGGGCCCTGAAATATGACCCCGCTCGACTTCTTATTCACCCTAGCTCTCTGTCCAGGAGTTGCAAGTAGTTTCTGGTGTTTGTAGCCTACTGGAGGCCGTGGACAGCGCTGACCGTAGGGGTGGGCTGTGATGTGGTAGGTACGTGGCCGGGTGTACCGAATACCCGTTAGGTATCTCGGGAACCCTGTTCACATCGTTCGGGGCCGTATGGGAAACCTTGGCCGGACTCCCTGCGGATGGAACCTGAATAGGCGATAAACCTGGACTAGAGGCTTAAGTGTTTAGGTAGGTCGTGGTCTACACCCACGTCGGCTTTCGCTTGAAGTCTGCCGAGCACATGTCGTGTGCAGACGCTAAGTGGTGGAAACATGTATGAAGAAGTACACCCCTGCAGGGTTATCATAATCTATTCGAATAGCCGCGTCCGCGGTAAAGGACTACTTGGTTGCCTATACAGTTCATAGACAAGTAAATGGGAACTACTAAAAGCCTCAAGATAAGAGTGAGTGCCGAGGATGGCTCTTCCGTAGGAAGACGGAGGTGGATCCTCGGTAGTGTATTGAAGTGGTGAGTAGTGGACTCGTGTGCGCAAAACCATTTCAAGTTGGAGTATCGCAGGATAGTCTAGCCAAGAGTCAAAGCTGGCTTGCTGCAATAACTCCACCAACCCTTCTTGATAATATGCATGTATGTAGGATCTAATGTAAGTCTTGCTGAGTACCTTTGTACTCATGTTGCTATAATCTACATTTTTACAGAAGACGCTGCAACCCCTTCTGATGGGTTCTATGTAGACATTGACATCAACGAGTAGGCTAAAGGCCCAGGTGGTGACCCTGAGCTTGTGAAGGACCTTGTAGTATAGCTAGGCTTTCCAAGCCTCTTTTATTTTACTAGTTGTCTGTACTCAGACAAGTTACTTCCGCTGCTGGTTTGTATGACTGTATGACTTGTATGTTGGGTCGTGAGACCCGTACCTTTGTGTATGTTATGTATGGCTCCCTGAGCCTTAAATAAAGTACTTGTGTCGTAGAGTCATGTTGTGATGCTTCGTTGTATTTGCACATATCGAGCATATTGTGTGTATGATTGAAATGCTTGGTATGTGTGGGATCTGACTATCTAGTTGTTTATCTTTGGTAGCCTCTCTTAACGGGAAATGTCTCCTAGTGTTACCGCTGAGCCATGGTAGCTTGCTACTGCTCTGGAACACTTAGGCTGGCCGGCATGTGTCCTTCTTCGTTCCTGTGTCTGTCCCTTCGGGGAAATGTCACGCTTTGAGTACCGGAGTCCTGTTAGCCCGCTACAGCCCGGTTTACCGGAGTCCTGCTAGCCCAGTGCTACAGCCCGGACCCACTTGCTGATGACCGACACGTTCGAAGCTGGGTCATGGATGCCTGTCCCTGTAAGTCTGTGCCACTTTGGGTTTACGACTAGTCATGTCAGCCCGGGCTCTTTATCATATGGATGCTAGCGACACTATCATATACGTGAGCCAAAATGCGCAAACGGTCCCGGGCAAAGGTAAGGCGACACCCGTGGGGATACCGTGCATGAGGCCGCAAAGTGATATGAGGTGTTACCGGCTAGATCGATGTGACATCGAGTCGGGGTCCTGACAGCATTGGCATCAGAGCCGGACTGCCTGTAGGTTCTCCAAGCCAAACTGGTCGATGTTGAGTCTAGAAATTCTTTAGTTATATGTAGGGGAATTATTTGTGGGTTGGAACGTAAGGCTCTTTATACTCCTTTATCTTATGACATTCTGATCTGAGTCAGTCCATTCTTCCACCGGGGGTTAAGGAATTAGGATCTGTTCTTCTCTATCAGGATCACGTGTTACTAATCAGTAGTACCTTATAAGTTTGATGGATACAAGCCTAGTTCAGTTTTACTACCACATTATGTTGTTAGAATGGATTCAGAACTTTGATATGATGATGTTGAGGGTGTACGAAATCCTTTGTCAAATGTCTCAAATCCTTCTTGAGCATTTACAGCTGTTATGCTGCCGAAATTTTGCTAGAAATTCTAATGCCTTTGCATTATGATTGTGCTTTCAGATGGCCACTCGCGACCTCAATCAAGTGGTTCGCCTGACTCGATGCCTAGATGTACCCGGCCATACTGCCAAGTTGGTCAGGGTAATGACTGAGGCTGGATACCGCTGGTATCCCGAGTACACGGTCGAAGAGCAATTCCGAGACTTTAATCAAAGCCAGTATCTCTGCACTGTCAGGATATTTCCATCTTATCCTGGATCCACCGAGCCTCTTCACTGCTCCTATGGACTCGGGGTTACTATTGAGATGGCTGTGCAGGACGCCGCCTACTCTATGATGACCATCATGCGAGTCAGATCTGGACTATTTCGGGACTCTGATTTCCGGTATATGCCAGGATCACTTCCGGGAGCACAAGGGTATTTCCAGGCTATCTATGCTGACCCCACTCAGGAGGATTCACGGACTCGCACCACTGCTGAGATGCTCGAGGATAAGGACCGTGAAAATCGGGCCTTAAGGTTAGAGCTCTTCAATACCCGTGCTGACCACTGGGCCACTTTGACTCGGTTCGCACCGGCGGTGCAAGCTGGATGTTCAGATATGCGCGATCTCTATCCTGTGAGATCTGCTCTGCCAGACGTGATGGTTTGGCGTGATGTAGGAGGCATCACCCCACCTCGCGGTCCCCGCAGGCCACCGTCTGTTGGTCCAAGGCCTCATCCTAGCCCCTATGGTCCACAAGCTCCGCGAGATCGTCTGTTTCCGGATGATCATGTTGAGCTTCCAGGCTATGGAGGTGACTTCTACGAGGACTACTACGGATCGGTCTGAGTTAGTGGTAGTATCACTAGTTCGCACTAGCTGTGTCGTCTATCATCCCGCGTGACTCGTGGGATATGACCTAGTTTGTACTCTTTCCGGAGGTGTAGAAAAATAATGTATAGGAGCTTGGGATGCCTCCGATGAGATGTAATCCTCTTTTCACCGTAATAGTACTTTGTTTGGTCTTGTACTAAACCCTGTATGGTGTGTATGACGATGGAATAAAGAAGTAGTTTCTGTATCTACCATGTCATACGGATGATCATCTTGCATTTCGAGTTATTCCTTACATTTTTATCCTATGTCGGAATTTTATCATCCTGACTAAATCATTGTCTTGTTTACCTAGGATGGTCAACACGCGCGCTAACCCTGCTTCTCAAGAGCAGGCCGAAGGCAGTGAAGCCAGGGATGCAAATCTGCCTCATCCTCCTTCACTAGCCGAGGTTATGATGGAAGCTGAGAGAAACAAGCGGGAGACCAACCGTTTGTTAGAGCGTATTGAACAGAACACGGCACACCATCAGAGGACTAACGTGGTGTCACTCAGTGATTTTATCAAATTGCATCCACCTACGTTCCACCACTCCGTCGAGCCTCTTGACGCTGATGACTGGCTTCGCAGTATCTCTCACAAACTGCATTCCGCGCTGGTAGCGGAGGCTGACAAGGTCACCTTTGCTGCATATCATCTTGAAGGCCCCGCTTGTCTATGGTGGGAGAATTATGGAGCTATGCGCCCAGCGGGCCATGTCACTACTTGGGCTGAATTCAGCGAGGCTTTCCGTGAACATCACATTCCGGAGGGTCTCATGGACCGTAAACGTGAAGAATTTTGCAGTTTCACCCAAGGCCGACTTTCTGTGGATGTTTACAGCAGGGAGTTCGGTAATCTCGCACGATATGCAACCGAGGAAGTTTCTACTGACGCCAAGAAGCAAGCAAGGTTCCGTAAGGGCCTTAGTCCTGAGCTTCGCCGTGACCTCCGTCTGCATGAGTGCACATCTTTTCAGAAACTTGTCAACAAAGCCATCAGTGCTGAAACTGGTCAGACTGACTATGACGCAACACGCAAGCATGGCCGTGACATGGGTTCCTCATCCGGTGCTGGTCCTCAGAAGCGCCGCGTGTGGGTACCCAACACCGCCCTGCCACCCAGGTTCATGCCGAGGCCATCTTTCCAGGCGCCTCGCCCTGTCCAACAGTCTGCACCGGCCAAGCCCTATGGGGGTCCAACTAACAATGCTCCTCCACGTACCAGTTCCGTGACTTGTTTCAAGTGTGGGGAATCTGGTCACTATATGCGTGAGTGTCCCCAGACCAACCCCAATCAATCTGCTAAAGCTGTTGGCCGTGGCAAGCCGACAGGAAAAATATTCCACGCCAAGCCGGTCACCGCTTCACGTGGCCATGTCAACTGTATCTCTGCCGAAGAAGCTCAAGAGGATCCCAACGTCGTTCTCGGTACGCTTCTTGTTAATTGCCACCCGGCATCTATTCTTTTCGATACAGGAGCCTCTCATTCCTTTATATCCGAAAATTATGCTCGTTTGCATAACGTTGCATTCTGTGACATGCCATCCACTATGGAAATTTCTACTCCTGGTTCTAGATGGCAGACCTCTAGGGTAAGTTATGGAAATGAAATCCAAGTCGACAGACTTGTTTTCCTCGCGTCTTTGATAGCCCTTAAATCTTCAGATATTAATATCATTTTGGGTATGGACTGGATGTCGGCTCATCAAGCCAAAATTGATTGCTTCTCTAGGACTGTTCAACTCACCCATCCTTCGGGGAAGATAGTCAATGTCCTAACCCGAATAGCCAAGCGACAATTATATTCTCTTAACGCCAGCCCTTTGCCAGATCTTGAGGACGTTCCGGTAGTCCGTGACTTCCCGGATGTCTTCCCAGAAGAATTGCCAGGTGTTCCACCTGACAGGGATGTTGAGTTCGTAATAGACCTCATCCCCAGAACCGTTCCGATTGCTAGAAGACCTTATAAGATGGCACCCCTAGAACTAGCCGAGCTTAAGAAACAACTCGATGAGTCCTTGAAAAAGGGTTTCATCCGACCTAGCTCATCTCCATGGGCTTGCCCCGTCCTATTCGTCAAGAAGAAGGATGGTACGGACCGGATGGTTGTAAATTACCGACCTGTCAATTTGGTCACAATCAAGAACAAATATCCACTTCCCAGGATCAACGACCTGTACGATCAGCTCGCTGGATCCTCAGTCTTCTCCAAGATGGATTTGAGGTTGGGCTACCATCAAATCAAAATCAGAAACGGGGACATTCCTAAAACGGCCTTTGTTACTCGTTATGGGCAATACGAGTACACCGTCATGTCCTTCGGATTAACCAACGCTCCAGCCACCTTTTCTTGGTTAATGAACTCAATCTTCATGGAGTATTTGGATAAATTTGTCATGGTTTACCTCGATGATATACTCATCTACTCCAAGAACGAGGAAGAACATGCCGAACATCTAAGGCTAGTGTTGAAGAAACTTCGAGAGCATCGCCTTTATGCCAAATTTTCTAAATGTGAATTCTGGTTGCCAGAAGTGACCTATCTGGGTCATGTAATATCTGGTAAAGGTATTGCTGTTAACCCTGAGCGAGTTCAAGCCGTCCTTAATTGGACTCCACCTGAATCGGTCAAGCAAGTTCGGAGCTTTCTGGGTTTAGCGAGCTATTGTCGTCGCTTTGTCGAGAACTTCTCCAAAGTTGCCAAACCTCTAACCGAACTCCTCAAGAAAGATAAGAAGTTCGAGTGGACTCCACAATGTGAGCACAGCTTTCAGGAACTGAAAAGACGCCTGACCTCTGCTCCCGTACTGGTACCGCCAGACTTCTCCAAGGACTTTGTTATCTACTGCGACGCCTCGCGGCAAGGACTAGGTTGCATTCTCATGCAAGATCGACATGTAATTGCTTACGCTTCACGGTAATTGCACCCACATGAGGAGAATTATCCTACTCATGATCTAGAGCTTGCAGCCGTAGTCTATGCACTTAAGACATGGCGACATTACCTCCTCGGTAATCGTTGTGAAATATTCACTGATCACCAAAGTCTGAAGTACATCTTCACCCAACCGGATTTGAATCTCAGGCAAAGACGTTGGGTTGAGTTGATCACAGATTTCGACTTAGGAATAACTTACACCCCAGGAAAAGCCAACGTCATGGCTGATGCGCTAAGTCGTAAATCTTATTGTAACAACCTGATGTTACAACAAAGTCAACGGCTTCTCCATGAGGAATTTCGGAAGCTTAACCTTCACATTGTTCCTCAAGGTTTTCTTTCCACCTTGGTGGCGAAACCTACTCTTACGGATCAAATCATCGCTGCCCAAAAGCGAGATAAGGGAATATCTAAAATCAAAGAGAACATTGCTAGCGGAGGTGCTAGTTGTTTCTCCACAAATGATCATGGTGTTGTGTACTTTGAGAACCGTCTAGTGGTTCCCAAGAACCAGCATCTACGGCAGTTGATCCTTAAGGAGGCTCATGAATCTCCTCTCACCATTCATCCCGGTAGTACTAAGATGTATCAGGACCTACGCCAGAGGTTCTGGTGGACTAGGATGAAGAGAGAAATTGCTCAGTATATTGCTAATTGCGACGTCTGTCGTCGTGTAAAAGCAGAGCATCAACGGCCTGCTGGCACCCTTCAACCCCTAGCTATTCCTGAATGGAAATGGGATAAAATTGGTATGGATTTCATTACCGGTTTTCCCAGGACCAAGAGAGGGAATAATGCTATTTTCGTCGTGGTCGATCGTCTTTCCAAAGTAGCCCATTTCTTACCTGTTCGTGAGAGTATAACCGCTAGTCAGCTGGCAGACTTCTACATCTCCTGAATAGTGTCTCTCCATGGTGTTCCTTTGGAAATTAACTCGGATCGAGGAAGTCTTTTCACCTCTCGATTTTGGGAAAGTTTCCAAAATGCTATGGGAACCCGTCTCTCCTTTAGCACCGCCTTCCACCCTCAGTCGAGTGGTCAAGTGGAACGCATCAACCAAATTCTACAAGACATGCTTCGAGCCTCTGTTATCTCATTCGGAATGGACTAGGAGAAGTGCCTTCCATTTGCCGAATTCGCTTACAACAACAGCTATCAATCTAGCTTGGGTAAAGCCCCTTTTGAAGTTCTCTATGGACGACGGTGTCGAACACCCCTTAACTGGTCAGAGACCGGGGAAAGACAATTCTTTGGCCCGGATATGATTCAGGAAGCAGAAGAACAAGTTCGTATCGTCCGTGAAAAGTTGAAAACAGCCCAATCTCGTCAAAAGAGTCAATATGACCGAAAACATAAGGCTATGACTTTCGAGGTTGACGAGAAGGCTTATCTTCGGGTCACCCCTCTGAAGGGAACCCATCGTTTCGGTATCAAAGGCAAATTGGCTCCTCGTTACATTGGACCTTTTCGCATTCTTGCCAAACGAGGAGAAGTTGCCTACCAGTTGGAACTACCTCCGCATCTCTCCAGAGTCCACGACGTCTTCCACGTTTCCCAACTCAGGCGTTGCTTCTCGGATCCTATCCGTGAAGTGGACCACGAAACGCTTGATCTCCAAGATAATCTTACATACCGAGAGTACCCCATTCGTATCCTCGATCGGGCCGAGCGTACCACTCGACGTCATAATATCAAGTTTCTCAAGGTTCAATGGTCGCACCATTCTGAGGATGAAGCAACTTGGGAAAGGGAGGATCGTCTTCGACTTGAGTATCCCGCCTTCTTCCCGGAGGAACCCAAATCTCGGGACGAGATTCTTTTGAGTGGGGGTGAGTTGTCACATCCTAGCTAGCCATGCATTAGAGTGTTGCATCATGTTTACTTTTTCATCAGAAACTTGAAATGGGGATGACAGAACCCCCAGTCCCCTCTGAAACCAACTAGGGTTTACTAAAAACTTTTTCAATGAACCTGAAATGCCCTTCTAAAATGCCCATCATTTTTGTCTTGGTTCAGAACCCCTGCCAAAAGTGGTGCACATTTTCCTAGGCCATCTTAGGGTTTTTGAATTAAATCATAAATATTTGAATTTGGGCATTTAAAATTATATAAAATATTTAAATGCTCAAATATCTCCAAACTAAAATGTTTCATGTTGGAAATAATCCAACTATGGACCAGGAGTAATTTGGTGATTTTTGAAGTTGCCTAGGTATTTTATTAAATTCAACAAAGTTGCAGATATATTAAATAAAAAAACAGAAACAGAAAAAAAGGGGAAAGCTTACCTGGCGCCACCGCAGGCCCACCAGCCAGCCCACCTGGCCGGCCCAGCCCGGCCACCGCTCCAGCGAGCTGCTTGGCTCGCCAGGCAGGCAGCCAAGGTGCTCGGCGGCGGCACCGCAGCTCGCCACGCACCTGCTCGCCGCCTCGCCGCCTCCCTCGCCCGGCTAACGCCGTGGATCAGCCTCCCTCTCTCCCCCGAACCCCCCAGACACCCCCTCTCCTCTCCAGCTCCTCCCCCTCGCGCTTCCCCGCCATGGCCGACGCCACCATCGCCGTGCCTTCGTCGTAGCCGTGCGCCCCGCCGCCCGTGCGTCCTCTCACCGTGTCCAGGAGCTCCGCCGCTGTCCACTTCATCGAGCAGCCGAGCCCCGAGCGCTCGCAACGCCCGAGTCCACCGCAACGACCTCGCCCGAGCTCACCGTCGCCGGAGATCCCCTTCAACGCCGTCGTCGCTCCGGTCCATCTCCGGCCGCACCAAGGACTCCGTCGCACTCACTGTGAGCTTGGCCATCTTCCCCTCCCTTCCGTTCTTGCTCCCGAGCCGTGTAGCAACCTCCCGGAGCTCAACCGCACCCACCGCCGTGGAGCTCGTCGCCGACGTGCTCCCGGTCATCCTCCGGCCACAAGATGGTGTCCATCTTACTCACCAAGTCCCGCAACACCTAGCTAGCTACTCCACGAGCCTCACCGACCCCTCTAGCGCCAAGTTCACCTCCGACCGAGCCCCGGTGGCCGCCAAAGTCATCGCCGGCGCCAACTCCGGCCACCCCGACCCCAACGGACTCCGCCAAGAGCTGCGGTTTGTCCTCAGCTCCACTCCGGTGGTCTCCGCGGCCCATTTGGTGGCCGAAATGGCCAAAACCACTCCCGCCGCCGCGTCGGGCTCGCCGGCGGCTAAACGCCGGTGCAGCCGACCCGGGTTTGACCACGGGTGGGCCCTGGTTGACTCCCCTGAGTCAATGACAGGTGGGGCCCAGCCCTGTTAATTAAACAGGATTAGTTTTAATTAAGTTTTAATTAAAATAATCACCCTGACATGCGGGACCCACTGTCAGGTTTGACCCAGACCTGTTCCGTTGACCTGCTGACGTCACACTGACGTCAGGCTGACGCAGTAATTGATTTTCTGGATTTAATTTAAATCAGGAAATTCCAGAATATAATTTAAACTTCAAAAATTCATAACTTTTATTCTGTAACTCCAAATTGGACAAATTATATATGAAAAATGATCAGAAAAATCCAATCTATCCATCTGTACTATTTTCATGCATGATCAAACAAGTTAAATTGATGTTTCAAGCAGAACAAGGAAAAGCACTTTAAAAGGCCATATTTGAATTTGAAATTTGAATCCTTGATTCAAATTTGTTCAAACTCTTCTGGTTTTAGTTGCATTAGCCCAATACACTCATTTTGCCATGTCTCATGCATGCATCATATTGTTGCATACTGTTCGGTAATGTTTGTGTATCGGTGCTCTCTGCGGCAGGTTCTGTCTCCGAGGAATACCGTGATTACCCTAACGAAGAACCGTATCAGTGCATCGAACCATCAGGCAAGCAACCAACCATTTGATCATATCGATACAATCCCATGTTCTCGCTCCTGCTCTCTTTTACTGCATTAAGACAACGCGTTTCAAACTGCTGTGTGCTACGGTAGTTGAACCCATTTCCTCTGCATGACCTGTCATTGCCACAGTAACTAGATGAAACCCTCTAGCATGTGTAGGAGTTGTCTGAGCCATATGTATGTGTTGTTCCTACCTTGCTATGCCTGCTATGCTTAGAGTCGTGTCAGGTCTGGTTCATCGGGGTGATGGGCTAGAGTGAAATGATTATGTCGATAATGAGAGTAGTGTGGTGAACACGATTTGGTAAAGGTATCGATGAGAGGCCATGTAGGACTACATGGTGGGTTGTTTCATTGAAGCCGACCTTAAGCACTGAGATCTGTATGCGTGATTTAAGATACAGCTACTACCATGCATTGGGCCCTGAAATATGACCCCGCTCGACTTCTTATTCACCCTAGCTCTCTGTCCAGGAGTTGCAAGTAGTTTCTGGTGTTTGTAGCCTACTGGAGGCCGTGGACAGCGCTGACCGTAGGGGTGGGCTGTGATGCGGTAGGTACGTGGCCGGGTGTACCGAATACCCGTTAGGTATCTCGGGAACCCTGTTCACATCGTTCGGGGCCGTATGGGAAACCTCGGCCGGACTCCCTGCGGATGGAACCTGAATAGGCGATAAACCTGGACTAGAGGCTTAAGTGTTTAGGTAGGTCGTGGTCTACACCCACGTCGGCTTTCGCTTGAAGTCTGCCGAGCACATGTTGTGTGCAGACGCTAAGTGGTGGAAACATGTATGAAGAAGTACACCCCTGCAGGGTTATCATAATCTATTCGAATAGCCGCGTCCGCGGTAAAGGACTACTTGGTTGCCTATACAGTTCATAGACAAGTAAATGGGAACTACTAAAAGCCTCAAGATAAGAGTGAGTGCCGAGGATGGCTCTTCCGTAGGAAGACGGAGGTGGATCCTCGGTAGTGTATTGAAGTGGTGAGTAGTGGACTCGTGTGCGCAAAACCATTTCAAGTTGGAGTATCGCAGGATAGTCTAGCCAAGAGTCAAAGCTGGCTTGCTGCAATAACTCCACCAACCCTTCTTGATAATATGCATGTATGTAGGATCTAATGTAAGTCTTGCTGAGTACCTTTGTACTCATGTTGCTATAATCTACATTTTTACAGAAGACGCTGCAACCCCTTCTGATGGGTTCTATGTAGACATTGACATCAACGAGTAGGCTAAAGGCCCAGGTGGTGACCCTGAGCTTGTGAAGGACCTTGTAGTATAGCTAGGCTTTCCAAGCCTCTTTTATTTTACTAGTTGTCTGTACTCAGACAAGTTACTTCCGCTGCTGGTTTGTATGACTGTATGACTTGTATGTTGGGTCGTGAGACCCGTACCTTTGTGTATGTTATGTATGGCTCCCTGAGCCTTAAATAAAGTACTTGTGTCGTAGAGTCATGTTGTGATGCTTCGTTGTATTTGCACATATCGAGCATATTGTGTGTATGATTGAAATGCTTGGTATGTGTGGGATCTGACTATCTAGTTGTTTATCTTTAGTAGCCTCTCTTACCGGGAAATGTCTCCTAGTGTTACCGCTGAGCCATGGTAGCTTGCTACAGCTCTGGAACACTTAGGCTGGCCGGCATGTGTCCTTCTTCGTTCCTGTGTCTGTCCCTTCGGGGAAATGTCACGCTTTGAGTACCGGAGTCCTGTTAGCCCGCTACAGCCCGGTTTACCGGAGTCCTGCTAGCCCAGTGCTACAGCCCGGACCCACTTGCTGATGACCGACACGTTCGAAGCTGGGTCATGGATGCCTGTCCCTGTAAGTCTGTGCCACTTTGGGTTTACGACTAGTCATGTCAGCCCGGGCTCTTTATCATATGGATGCTAGCGACACTATCATATACGTGAGCCAAAATGCGCAAACGGTCCCGGGCAAAGGTAAGGCGACACCCGTGGGGATACCGTGCGTGAGGCCGCAAAGTGATATGAGGTGTTACCGGCTAGATCGATGTGACATCGAGTCGGGGTCCTGACAGGCTCCATCCACGGCGGCATCGCCGGCCACTTCCTCCACGGCGTCGCTCCCTGGGCGGCGATGTCCACATAAGTAGGAGCTGCTGCTGCTTTAGCTCTCGCTCGCACTGCTGCTCTGCTCTTGCTCTCGGTCCCCTGCCTGGTCTGCTCTTGCTATTGCTCTTGCTGGCGCTGCTGCTCTCGCTCTTGCTCTTGCTTGCGATGCTGCTCCGATTTGCCTACACTTTAGTCGACTGAATCGACTTTTGGGTCAGTCGATTTCCAAGGGGTGGGCTCGCCGGGGTGAAGGAAGAACCAGCCGCAGCAGGGAGGGGGGCTCGCCAGAGAGGTACCCCACTATCTATCTTAGGGTTCAGGATGGGGACGGTGGTCGCCGGCGGTGGCGGGGCGTTGGTGGGGCGGTGGCGTGGGGATCGCCGGAGAAAAAGCTTGGCACGGGGAGGCCTAGAGGGATGGCCGGGGCGGTGGCGTACCGGCGGTGGGGAGTGTTTTCGGGGCGGGCGGGGTGGCGCACCGCCGGCTGCGGGCAGCAGGGGGCTGCTGTTTGGCCGGTGGTGGCTGACGGCTCAGGGGGGGTGGAGGTGGAAGATGAACCGCAGGCCCTTGATTTCGTATCCAACGGCTGCAAAATCGACTGACCAGAGATGAAAAAGTCAGTCGACCAACGTGTAGCCTCACCTTGCTAGTGCGTTCAATTTCGACAGCAAAATTCAGTTTCGACAGTTAGGTTTAGTTTCGTCAGTTAGGTTTAGTTTCGACAGTTAAGTTCAGAGATGAGCGGCTAATGTATTTTACATCTAGCACTTTGTGGTTATGTATTTTACGTCATGTATTGGAGATGCTATTAGAATTCCACTCAGGTTAACGTTGTTCGTTGTCTCTCTTGTCCTGCTTCAGCCTCGGCGTCGTACAACTCACCGGAGCTGCTCCAACGACGAAACCCTCCATTACAGCGGAGCAGTACCTCGGGCTCCATCTCTAAACGCCTAAGATCTTCTTCCCCTCCTCCGATAGCAAAGTCAGCAGGAGCATCCTCACCGGCCAACCCAATCACGCTAAGATCGACATGGCTTCGCCAAAGAGGTTGTACACTTGTTGCATCTCTTTTTTACTCTACATGTTATATATATTGTCCACTGAGCACTCGTAGTAACGGGAAATACGATTATTTTATACTACTATATGACAAGCAGTGAGGTACCAGGCAACTTAGCTATCCATGATGGACTCTCTTGAACGCCATCATTATTTATCTCTGCGTGTTTGAGCTGTGCATTTGTCGATGGGCCTGGGAGTTGAGCTAGTATGGCAGTGGCCTGGGTCCAAAGTAATAGAAGTAGCACAAAAAAAATTTTTAGTGTAGGATTTTCCTTGCTCAAGCCTGCCTACTAGAATCGCCAGTGCTTGAAAGGAAAAGTGAATGAAAAACATAGGAATTGGAAAGTTTCCTATGGTACTACTTTTCATGAATTTGGTGCAAAGGAATGGAGCAAAGGAAAACTGTAGGATTTGTTCCTTTAGTGTCTCCTTGAAAGAAAAAACGTAGGAATTCTAATTTCCACTTCTCCTCCTTTTCATATTCCTATTCATCAAGCACAAGACTAAGAGATAGTAGCATAATAGCATTATAACCGTACATTTTCTTGTGGTTTGACTTAATCTCACCATGCTTTTTTGCATCCTGTGATCTTCCAATTGTTGTGAATCAAACACCCAGATTGGCAGAAATCGTGTGTTTTTAAATTATCTGTTTTGCACGTGCATTCCTATCATATTCCTGTCTATTTCCTATCCCTGCATTGTTAGAATCCTCAAATTCAAACAAGCCCTTAGTCAATTACTTCTGTTACAGATATGTGTCAAAGAAAACCTTGTGTGGTTTGTCCTGCTCCCGCGGCGATGTGTTCCACCCCAGCTCAGCTGCTCCAATGACAGAAGGGTTCATCACAGCAGGGATCCGCTCTCCAGATTGTCTTTCGCCGCCTCAGATCTTCTTCCCCGCCGCCAGCAGCCACGACAACTGCATTATCATCATCAACTGAGCAGATGACCTTGAGGACTACATGGGTCCGCAAGAGAGGTCGCACTCTTCCGTGTCTGCTTACGTTATGCATCGCTTAATATGATGACATGCTACATTATCGTCGTGTTCACCTATTAGACTCTGAGTCAGGTCCAAACTAATGCTGAAACTTGAGTTTTTAAATGGTTGTGGGGTACATATTGGGGCAGAAATCAGTACTATCTGTCTACTATCTTGTTAATCTCCGGTGTCTACTATGAGTTTCATGTTGGGTGCAAACAAACATTAAAGGAGCCATTATCTGTATTTTTTAACTAAAGCTATTATCTGCCTGCTATAATTGGTTTTGGGTCTATCCACAGTTTGCTACCATCACTCTGGATTTGTGCATGCACTCCTTACATAATCTCACTATGTTTTATTCCTATGCATGCCAGTTATTGTACACAATGGAACTGATCATGTAGAGAAAAAGAGACGAGCCTTGCGTGGCAATAAAATTTCATGCAGACGTCGTTCCATGGTGGGCGCAAAGGCAGCCCCCCTCCACCCATTTCGGATCATAATCAAGAGGAAGATAACTGTTCTGAGGGGGATTCAGAAGGAGAAGACCACTCCTATTTACCCCATGAGGTCTGCGCTCTAACTTGGCATGCTGATGTTGGTAATATCATGCATATGGTGCCTTGCATTGCTTACTGTATACATGAAAGATGTCATCTGCTTAGTTTAGACATGCTTTGTGTCAATGCCATCTGTTTTGTTTCTTTATCATATATGTGAATCATGCAATGCCATCTTGTCTAGCCAGGCATCATATATGTGAATTTTGCAATGCCACCCTGGTTAGCCAGTCGTCTTATATGTGAATTATATCATGCCATCATTTTTTTATTATGTGTTAAATTTGTCAATAATTTTAGTACATTCAATTACTCTTCCTGTGTATCAGCCATTCGGCACGGTCATAGAAAAATCTAGAGTGGAAACAAGGTCTTCAGAGCATACAATGCTATCTGACGAAGCGCATGTCTTGCTGGTTACCGATAGCTCCTCAGAGGAGGGTTCAGAGACAGATGACCAGTCATATTTCCCCCCTGAGGTGCATGCCCTAACTTGGCAGGGTTATGTTACTCATATCATGCGTATGGTATCTTTCATTGCTATGTCATTTGCTTAGTTTAGACACGCTTTGTGTGAATGCAACCTGTTTAGTGTCTAATTACCATATATGTGAATTATGCAATGCCATATTGTTGCAAGACATTATATATGTGAATTATGCAATGTTATCTTGTTGCAAGGCATTATGTATGTGAATTATGCAATGCCATGCTGTTTAGGCAAGCGTCATATATGTGAATTATATCATGCCGTCCTTTTTTTGTATTTCTCATTGCTTTTGTCGACAATGTTTGTATATTCAACTGCTCTTCCTGTGCATCAGCCATTTGAATTGGTGATGGAGAAATCTGGAGTGAAAACAAGGTCTTCAGAGCAGACAATGCTACCTGCTGAAGCAGATATGTTGCTGGTTACAGATAGCTCTTCAGAGGAGGATTCAGAGGCAGATGACCAGCCCTATTATCCCCCTGAGGTGTATGCTCAAACTTGGCAGGGTTATATTACTCATATAATGCATATGTCGTATTGCAATGCTTATTTTTTACATCATATACACAATATTGAATGCCATCTCCTTAGTTGACACATCATATATGCAATTGCCCTCTGCTCACTTCCTTAGTATATAAATCATATATTTGAATTATGTCATGCCATGATGTTTACATAGACAGCATGTATTTGAATTATGGCATGCCAACCCATTTTCTAAAGACATAATATAGTTATATCATCTCATCTTGTTTACATAGTCATCATATTTTAAATTATGTCATTCTATCCGTGAATTATATCATGCCATCATGTTTCCATCGACGGCATGTTTGTGATTTATGGCATGCCAACCACTTTAATAGACACATCGTATAGTTATATCATGTCATCCTGTTTACATAGTCATCATATTTTGAAGTATGTCATTCTATCCTGTTTAGTTAGCCATCATACATGTGAAATTGTGTCATGCTATCCTATTTAATTAGCCATCATATATGTGAAATTATGTCCTGCTATTCTGTTTGCTTAGACAACATTAAATGTAAATTATTTCATGCCCTGTTTGCTTCCCTACTATCCATTGCACCTGTCTATCTTACAATGTCTGTACATTCAATTACTTTTCTTGTTTATCAGCCATTTCAATTAGAGGGAGTGATGGCAGTATCTGTGGGAGTAAAAACACGGTCTTCAGAAAAGATCATGCTACCTGTCGAAGCAGATAGAACCACGGTTGTACTTGCCCAAGAATCAGCCCCACCACACATAACCCACACTCATGCAGATTGTACCCCTACCTAGTTGGACAGAGAACCAGCTACACCCCTTCTAACCCCAACCCCAGCAGATAGACACCAGTTCCCGTTGACACATCACCATCTCCACCACAGAGCACACAAACACGAGCAGTTAGTAAGGCAACTGTTGTGCCCAAATCACGAGGACCACCACTCCGAACCCGAAGTCAACGCTTAAAGCAGAAGAAGAATTGTTGTCAGGTCAGGTTCCGTAGCTATGGTTCATACTACTTTGCTCTTGCATCACTGTATTTACTGATACCAACCAATTTCAAATTTGAAGGATGCTATTGAAACTCCAATGGCGCAACAGGTATGTTTTAAACCTGTTTCTTCAACGTGTTTGGCTATTTGCTGTTGTAACTTGCTCTATGTTGATTTCAGTTTCAATTGAATAAATAGTTATGTTCTCATGCCATGCACATTACAAGTGTTGTTATTGTTGTGTAGTTTCCCACACTTATATTCTGTCTATGCTGCTTTGTCTTAAATAGATATGATTCGAACTGCATCTATCTTGATTTGGCAACATAAACTAGAATGATATAGACCATACAGTGACCATACTACATAGATATATGTTTGTTTCATGCTGTTATCCTGTCCACCTTACTACTGAACTGGTTTACCAAAATGAGTTTCATATACTACATTGTAAACCTGAGATGTGTTTGTTTGTTTCCCTTTTAGAACGCGGATAAAATATTGGAGAAGAGTACCCTGTTATGGAATGGTAAAGGAAGTAATGCAGATAAGGTTCAAGATAGTGAGACATCCCTGTTGGTCTCCAAGAAAGAAGATAAAAACTATATTGAGGACACTGAGACAACCCCAAAGTCCCGTCTTGATGTAGTGTTCGAGCTACTGGCTACCACTACTGGCACCAGCTCTTCGAACTCATTGCCTAAATCAGTTCGGCTTCTTGAGTCTCAACTTCAAGTTAAAAGACATCGATCAGATGTTATGCGACAGGAAGCCGAAGGACTGAGGAAGTCCCTGCAGAATTCAGATGCATACTTTCTGGTGCAACAGCAGGCGTTGGAGGACTTAAGTGCCAAACAAGAGAAAGTTAATAAGCTTGCTAAGCATCTTGCTAGCATTATGGGTACCCATGATATTGTTTCTTGAGCTCTTCTGAAGTGGTTTCAGTTCTGGACTTGTTTTGATGCGGCGTTTATATGCTGCTGTGTTCCCTATATTTGCACTGGTGGCGAACTTTGATTCCCAGTGGATGTAATATGTGTAATGGCCGTGATAGCCTAGTGTAAGTTGCTTGCTTATTTATTTCCTTGTTGTCTTGTTTATTTGTTTGCTTGTAGTCAGTGCAGTTCTTTTTCTGCGGTTTACTAGTGGCTGCAATAACCTATTTTTTAAAACTAGGCCACAATAACCATGGGCTAATATTTACTGTAGTGACACTGGACCTACGGGCCGTAGAAACAGTGGGCCTTCTATTGGCCGTATAAACAATGGGCCTTCCACGGGCCGTAGAAACAATGGGCCTTCTACGGGCTGCAGAAACAATGGGCCTTCTACGGGCCGTATCATCAATGGGCCTTATACGGGCAGTATGATCGATTGGCCAAACATGGGCCAATAACAGGCTGCATTATGGCCAAAACGGGCTAGAGTTGGAATCGTCCGTTCATGGGCCGACCATAACAGGCCATCGTTAATAGGCCGTATTTCATGACGCTATGAAAACGACCCAACGTGTTAACGAACCACAAATGGGCCGACTGTAACCACGGGCTGAATTTGGCCCATAAGTAAAAAATGACAGTAACGGGCCGTAAGTAAACGAATGCTGGAAATGAGCCCAAGAATAAATGGGCTCTGAGAAGGCCGAAAGATAGCATGGGCTGGAAACGGCCCAACGGAATAACGGGCCCTTAATGGGTATAAAGTGATACACTGTTCATTATGGGCCAGTTTCACCACGGGCCGTTAATGGGTGTAAAGTAATACACTGTCCATTACGGGCCAGTTTCACCACGGGCCGTTAGTAGGCCAAGAGTTACATAGGGCCTCCTATGGGCCGAAAGATGTCATGGGCCATACATGGGCCAGAAGTGAAAATGGGCTCGAATCATATTGGGTGGCCCAGATGACGCTACTGGGCCTTATTCGGATAGGGCGTAACGGGCCTTGGGTTAGCGGGCTGTAAATGGGCTATATGCAAACAGGCCGTTAACAGGCTTTACATGGGCCGACCCGCCACCTTTTGACCAAGTCAAATGGGCCGGCCTTTTCACAGGAATGGGCCTCTGTTGGGCCGTGCCACGTGTCGACGTATCATAGGCACCTTCTGTCCAATGAGTGGATGACATCTGTCCCAACGATGAGCCGACACGTGTTTCCTCCAGCCAATGATGATTTTACACGTGGAAAATCCCCATTGGTCGGGGCTATTTACGGGTTATCGGATCCAAAACCCAACCCGATAGCTTAACGGTGTTCCGTTACGGTGGATGCCACGTGTCGGTCACCCTTGACGAAAGCACTTCTGTGACGCGCGATTTATCGTCATGGAAGTGGACACTTCCATGATGATAATTTTGGTAATGTCATGGAACACTTCTACGACAACACAGGTATGACTATCTTGATTCTGTCATAAATTTGTCATGGATGTACATGCATGAAAAAAACGTGACCTACTGTGACAAACACGTATCATCACGGAAGTGTATTTTTTTGTAGTGTCGGTCCCTGAAGGTCAGGCCAGTCAGAAGAAGCCAGGCCAGTGAATGCTACAGTGGCCGAACGTTCGTCCAGGACCGGATGACCGACAACTCCCAGCGACCGGACGTCCGGGCTCCACCAGAAATCCGTCAGGTCCCCAACAGAATGAACTCAGCGAAAGTCCGAAGCGAGCGGACGACCGGTCGTCTCCGGAAATCTGGTGCCACTTCAACCGAGCCGAAATGACGGAAGTACGACGACTTTCGGACATCCGGACGCCCACGAGACCTGACTGCGCACAATTTCGGGCCCGAGGCCCATGTACCCCTTCACTTCGCCCCCATTTGCACTAAGACTATAAATAGACCTCCTCCTCCTAGTTAGCGTTAGCGTTGTGATAGCTCATATGGAGATAGAGCCTCGCTCATCCATCACTCCACCGAGAGAGACCGTCGCCTCTTCGGAGAAGATCCATCTTGGATTCAAGACCCCTAACGGGAAGACCTTCAAGACCTCCTCACGAAGAAGAACGTGCTACTTGTATCGTCCCTTGTTGATCGTGGATCGTGTATCTCTTTTGTGTTTCGAGGATCTAGCATATTTGTGACCGAATCTTGTTGGTTGAGTGATTTCTCCCGTGTTTCCCCTTGTGTTCCTTGTGTTCTTCGTAGGATCCCCTCCAATCGTGAAAGATCGGGCCGCTAGGGTTCTACCCTACATCATCTTGGTATCATGAGTCACGTTTCACGGATTTCGAGCTCCTACCCTTTGTTTTCTAGCTTGATTTTGTTGTGTTCTTCCCCAATATCGAAAATCCCCACCAAAAATAGCCCCAATTTTTTTTGCGATTTGTTGGTGTGATGAAGTTCTGTTGGATTTGATCCATGGATTTGCTTTGCCATGAGTGGATCTAGCTTTCCCCCACCATCTCCACCATTTCCATCCACAAAATCGCTCGGATTTGACCAATTTTGCCACCTCCACCTCGAACTCTAGTTGTTCATCTCGTGCCCAAAATCGCCCAGGCACCGAACGTCTGACCAACGGTCGTCCGACATCCAGCGGACGTCCGATATTTCCTGACGAAACTGAAAAAGTTCTGTTCAGACACCACTACCTCTCCACCTCCACCTCCGCATACGCACTCCAATCCCTTTCCCACTTCCACATACGCACTCGAAAACCACAACTCGTTTCCCGCCCCACCATTGCTTACTCGTTTCGCACTCCGACACAATTTTGACACATTTTGCTTAGAGAATTCGAGTTGTGGTTTCCGTTTCCTAACGTGTTTCAGCTACTTAGGGACGGTCCAACATCAACATCATCGCCGCTCATCATCGCCACGGACTCGTCATCGACAACAACCGCTCAATAATTTTGATTCCCCCAACCATAAGCAAGGACGGTAATCTCGACAACATCTTTGTCTACTCCTTGCCATTACATTGATAACCAGCATAGCCGAATTTTGCGTATCTTACCCATCGAGACTAGCCTTTGAGTATTGCCGGCAATGTTACTTGTGCATATTAGTGCTCATACTTCCTATAGCATACATACCATATCATCGTGGTGCATATCTTGGTATCATGTTTTGTGTCACAAAGTTGTCATCGCATACACAATTGCTTTCTTGGTTCATGAAGTTTTGCATGAGAAAGAGCTCAAAAGAGGAAGAGCCAAACAAGCTTTTAAGCAAAAGGGAAAGATAATCAAAGAGCTTTTAATCACAAACCATAGCATCATATTACATTAATATTGTCATACTCGATTGAGGAAGTCCTCAATTAAGGGGTCCTCGGAGATGACTTCTCGGATCATGACCGCCCGTACGGCCGTCAAGCCGGAGATGACTTCTCGGATCATCAAAAATCCCCTCCGTGTTGACTCTGAATACTCCAAACGGATGGATCCGATGGAGTTGTCATCTTTAAACGAACTCCTAGATCGCATCGCTGCCTTGGGGGTTGCTATAGACTACGATCGGATTGGGCTTAAACCCGATCAGAGAGAAATCAAATCTCCACCGATCACCCATCAGATAACGGTAGTAGAGGAGCAAAACAACAACTCTTCCTCTATATTGAAGATGAACTATGTTTGGATTTCCGAGCTCGAAGAGCCGGACACCTGTCCGTGGAACGACGCGCCCTGCCCTCTGAACCTAGAGTCGGAAGATGGGCCTGAAAAATCAGTTGATATCCCAGAGCCCAAAACATTAAGCTCGGAGATTTCTCAAACTCCGGATCCTAAATTGGGCCAGGGTTCGGATTTAAAGCCACCCACCCACCCAGATATACGTGATCTCATGTTCATATGGCAGCAGTCTCAGGAAACAGTCCATCACTTTTGGGCCAGATTCCACCTTGTCAAAGACAAGATTAAAGATTGCCGCGACGAGGACGCGATCTCAGCATTCTGCAAAAATTGCACGGACGTAGGAATCCTCAACTCCATCAAACGACATCGCGTATTACACTTCGCTGACCTAGCAACCATTGTACAGAAGTACTGCACAATGGAAAGCGCCTGGAAAACTCAGGCAACTCTCTAGGAACCACCGGTTTCCACTCAACCCTTCGCCCGGGCAAAAAGGATGCAACCTCGTGGGGCACCCGAACCAATAATAAAGAAACCTAAGCACATTACGGGGCGCGGAATCGTTTTGGAGGGATGGCCCAATAGGCCATGCAAAATACACACAACACCGGATACCATACCAACCCACAGCCTTAGAGCATGTTGGATACTCTGGCAAGTGGCCAAGAGTGGCGAGGATATCCGCACCAAAAATACCCCAGAGCAACACCCCCCGGAAGACGATAACCTCAGCATATTGACGGTCTTTGAGACTTTCGCTTCAAACAATCGACGCAATAGGGCCCTCCGCGACCTCGCCGAAGTCTGCCAAGTTACAGCAACAAACCCTTGGAACGACACGGCCATAACTTTCAATGGCAGTGACGAACCAAAATTCTGGATAGTCCTTGCACCGGTGATGTCTACTACAGAACCTTCTTCTTGTAGACGTTGTTGGGCCTCCAAGTGCAGAGGTTTGTAGGACAGTAGCAAATTTCCCTCAAGTGGATGACCTAAGGTTTATCAATCCGTGGGAGGCATAGGATGAAGATGGTCTCTCTCAAGCAACCCTGCAACCAAATAACAAAGAGTCTCTTGTGTCCCCAACACACCCAATACAATGGTAAATTGTATAGGTGCACTAGTTCGGCGAAGAGATGGTGATACAAGTGCAATATGGATTGTGGATATAGGTTTTTGTAATCTGAAAATATAAAAACAGCAAGGTAACTAATGATAAAAGAAAGCACAAACGGTATTGCAATGTTAGGAAACAAGGCCTAGGGTTCATACTTTCACTAGTGCAAGTTCTCTCAACAATAATAACATAACTGGATCATATAACTATCCCTCAACATGCAACAAAGAGTCACTCCAAAGTCACTAATAGCAGAGAACAAACGAAGAGATTATGGTAGGGTACGAAACCACCTCAAAGTTATCCTTTCTGATCGATCTATTCAAGAGTCCATAGTAAAATAACACGAAGCTATTCTTTCCATTCAATCTATCCTAGAGTCCGTACTAGAATAACACCTTAAGACACAAATCAACCAAAACCCTAATGTCACCTAGATACTCCAATGTCACCTCAAGTATCCGTGGGCATGATTATACGATATGCATCACACAATCTCAGATTCATCTATTCAACCAACACAAAGTACTTCAAAGAGTGCCCCAAAGTTTCTACCGGAGAGTCAAGACGAAAACGTGTGCAACCCCTATGCATAGGTTCATTGAACCCGCAAGTTGATCACCAAAACATACATCAAGTAGATCACGTGAATATCCCATTATCACCACAAATAAGCACGGCAATACATACATCAAGTGTTCTCAAATCCTTAAAGACTCAATTCGGCAAGATAACTTAAAAGGGAAAACTCAATCCATTACAAGAGAGTAGAGGGGGAGAAACATCATAAGATCCAACTATAATGGCAAAGCTCGCGATACATCAAGATCGTATCACCTCAAGAACACGAGAGAGAGAGAGAGAGAGAGAGAGAGAGAGAGAGAGATCAAACACATAGCTACTGGTACATACCCTTAGCCCTGAGGGTGAACTACTCCCTCCTCATCATGGAGAGCACCGGGATGATGAAGATGGCCACCGGTGAGGGATCCCACCTCCGGCAGGGTGCCGGAACGGGCTCCCGAGAGGTTTTTGGTGGCTACAGAGGCTTGCAGCGGCAGAACTCCCGATCTATTTTGTTCCCCGAAGATTTTAGGGTATATGGACTTATATAGACGAAAGAAGTCGGTCGGGGGAGCCTCGAGGGGCCCACGAGGGTGGAGGGCGCACCTAGGGGGGTGAGCGTGCCCCCTGCCTCGTGGCCTCCTCGAAGCTTCCCTGAATTCAGCTCCATGTCTCCTGGATCATGTTCATTCCAAAAATCATGCTCCCGAAGGTTTCATTCCGTTTGGACTCCGTTTGATATTCCTTTTCTTCGAAACACTAAAATAGGCAAGAAAACAACAAGATGGGCTGGGCCTCTGGTTAATAGGTTAGTCCCAAAAATAATATAAAAGTGCTTAGTAAAGCCCATAAACATCCAAAATAGATAAGATAACAGCATGAATGCTTCATAAATTATAGATATGTTGGAGACGTATCAGCATCCCAAGCTTAATTCCTGCTCGTCCTCGAGTAGGTAAATGATAAAAGAAAGAATTTATGAAGTGTGAATGCTAGCAGGTGCACAAGTTTGATCAATGATAATTTCGATCACCTTTTCTAGCATGATTATATGTCATAACAGTAGTTCATTTCATACAACTTCTCAAGATCAAGTAACAAGCTATTCACATGTTAAAGCATATACCATAAACTTTCTTGAAAACTAGGAAACTTCATTTTTGGTCATCAAACAATTAAAATTCATCTTATTTTCAGGAAGGGTCTATGTTAGAGCTTTGATTTAGCAAACTCCACATACTCAACTATCATATAGTCTTCCATGATTGCTACCACTCAAAGCATATTCTTAGAACAAATAGCATCCATCGAACATAGAGAAAGATAGGGGCTTAGTGTTTCGCCTCCCAACTCACTTATCATATAGATAATTGTCAACAATAATAATTCATGATCAAATATATTTGCATGGCCATATATGCTTAGATCTTTCCCCAACACACGATGCTTGCCAACTAAAGAGTAGGTAGGAATGAGAAGGAATACTACTGACTCTTGCATAAAAGTAAAAGATAGGCCCTTCGCAGAGGGAAGCAGGGATTTGTAGAGGTGCCAGAGCTCGATTTTGAAATAGAGATAAATAATTTTGAGAGGTATGATCTCATTGTCAACGTAACAACCAAGAGTTCCCATATCTCCATACTACATACATTATAGGCGGTTCCCAAATAGAATGGTAAAGTTTTTACTCCCCATCCACCAACAATCACACTCCATGGCTTGTTTGAAACAACGGGTGCCGTCCAACTAACAACAATCCAGGGAGAGTTTTGTTTGCAATTATTATTTGATTTGATTTTGATCTTTTGATCATGGGACTGGCATCCCAGTTACCAGCCATTTTTCTCATGAATGATGAGCGGAGTACACTCATCTTGAGAATAACCCACCTAGCATGGAAGATACTGACAGCCCCTAGTCGCTACATGAGCGATTCGGGCATACAAAATAGATTATTATTTGAAGGTTTAGAGTTTGGCACATGCAAATTTACTTGGAACGGCAGGTAAATACCGCATATAGGTAGGTATGGTGGACACTCATGGAAGAAACTTGGTTCAAGGAATTTGGATGCACAAGCAGTATTCCCGCTTAGTACAGATATTTTGGCTAGCAAAGGATTCTAAAAAGCAAGCACCACATGTTGGAGGATCTACAACAATATAACTTCTATACAAATACACCCAAGCATAACTCATTACGTTGTCTTCCTTCTTCAACTTCGACTAATTTGCTCAGGTTTGAAAATAATTAATGGGGCTCACAATCATAGAAGATGTCTAAGATAGTATATTTATATGTGAAATTTCTCTTCCTTCAATATTCTTTCATGAATTGTTCAAGTGACCAATACAATGCTTGCTAACCTTCAATAAATTTACTACCTCTACTTCTTAGATGTGAAGTCATTACTCCCAATAGGGTAAGCATATGAAACCTATATAATTTCAGATTTATGACATTCAACCCATTCAACCATTTACTCATAGGATATAAGTGAAGCACACGAGTAAATGACAAGCTACTCCAAAAAGATATAAGTGAAGATCAATGAGTAGCTAAATTATGTAACTATGTGAAGACTCTCTCTCATTTAATAATTTCATATCTTGGTATTTTATTCAAACAGAAAGCAAAGCAAAATAAAATGACATTGCAAGCATAGCACAACTCATGTGAAGAAGCAAAAACTTAGGCTCAACCGATACTAACCGATAATTGCTGAAGAAGAAAGGTGGGATGCCTACCAGGGCATCCCCAAGCTTAGATGCTTGAGACTTCTTGAAATATTATATTGGGGTGCCTTGGGCATCCCCAAGCTTGAGCTTTTGTGTCTCCTTAATTCCTTTTATATATCGGTTTCCTAAATCTCGAAAGCTTCATCCACACCAACTCGACAAGAACTCGTGAGATAAGTTAGTATAAACCAATGCAAAAACCTTATCATTTTCTACTGTAACAAATCACCAAAATTATTATTCAACATTGCATACTTAATGTCTCTGCATATTTAATACTCCTATCCTCAAATAGAATCATTAAACAAGCAAACATATGCAAACAATGCAAACATAACAGCAATCTGCCAAAACAGTATAGTATGTAAGAATGCGAGATTCATCATACTTCCCTAACTCCAAAATTTATTATAAAAATACTACGCTGTAGAAGATTTATCAGATCTCATCATGAAAAAAGTTTCAACATTATATCATTCTACAACTTTTCTAGGGATTTTTTGCAACAACGGTAAACTTTCTGTTTTCAAACAACAACATGTATACTTGCAAAATAAGCATGGTAAAGGCTATCCTTGACATTTTTATTGAAAATACAGATGAAAAACATTATTCTAAATAACAGAAAGCAAATACTAACAAAATAAAATGACGCTCCAAGCAAAACACATATCATGTGGTGAATAAAAATATAGCTCCAAGTAAAGTTACCGATGAACGAAGACGAAAGAGGGGATGCCATCCGGGGCATCCCCAAGCTTAGGATTTTGGTTGTCCTTGAATATTACCTTGGGGTGCCTTGGGAATCCCCAAGCTTAGGCTATTGCCACTCCTTATTCCATAGTCTACTGAATCTTTACCCAAAACTTGAAAACTTCACAACACAAAACTCAACAGAAAACTCGTAAGCTCCGTTAGTATAAGAAAATAAAACCACCACTTAGGTACTGTAATCAACTCATTATAAATTCATATTGGTGTAATATCTACTGTATTCCAACTTCTCTATGGTTCATACCCTCCGATACTACTCATAGATTCATCAAAATAAGCAAACAACACATAGAAAACAGAATCTGTCAAAAACAGAACAGTCTGTAGTAATCTATATCAAACGTATACTTATGAAACTCCACAAATCCTACCAAATTAGGAAGTCCTAACCAATGTGTGTACCAATCCATAGAAAAAAGAATCAGATCAAAATCACGTTTATGTGAATTATGAAAACTAATTTACTAGGTGCAAAAGTTTCTAATTTTCAGCAGGGTCAACACAACTATCACTGTAAGCTATCCTAAAGGTCTTACTTGGCACTTTATTGAAACAAAAGCTATAAAACATGATTACTACAGTAGCATAATCATGTGGAAGCACAAAAACAGTAAGGGTAAATATTGGCTTGTCTCCCAACAAGTGCTTTTCTTCAATGCCTTTCTAGCTAGGCTTGATGATTTCAATGATGCTCGCATAAAAGATAAGAATTGAAACATAAAGAGAGCATCATGAAGAATATTACTAACACATTTAAGTCTAACCCACTTCCTATGCATAGGGATTTTGTGATCAAACAACTTATTGGAACAATAATCCACTAGCATAGGAAGGTAAAACAAGCATAACTTCAAGATTTTAAGCACATAGAGAGGAAACTTGATATTATTGCAATTCCTATTAGCATATGTTCCTCCCTCATAATAATTTTCAGTAGCATCATTAATGAATTCAATAATATAACCAGCACCTAAAGCATTCTTTTCATGATCTACTTTCATAGAAAATTTACTACTCTCCACATAAGCAAAATTCTTCTCATTCGGAATAGTGGTGGGAGCAAACTCAACAAAATAATTATCATGTGAGGCATAATCCAATTGAAAACTGAAATCATGATGACAAGTTTCATGGTTATCATTATTATTAATAGCATACAAGTCATCACAAGAATCATCATAGATAGCAACTTTGTTCTCGTAACCAATTGGAACCTCTTCCAAAATAGTGGATTCATCAGTAAATAAAGTCATGACCTCTCCAAATCCACTTTCATAATTATCACAATAATATTCAACATCCTCCAAAATAGTGGGATCATTACTTCCTAAATTTGACAGTCTTCCAAACCCACTTTCATCAATATAATCATCATAAATAGGATGCATGCTTTCATCATATAAATTTGCTCATCAAAACTTGGGGGAAAAATATCATCTTCATCAATCATAGCTTCCCCAAGCTTGTGGCTTTGCATATCATTAGCATCATGGATATTCAAGGAATTCATACTAACAACATTGCAATCATGCTCATCGTACAAAGATTTAGTACCAAACATTTTATAGATTTCTTCTTCTAGCACTTGAGCACAATTTTCCTTCCCATCATTCTCACGAAAGATATTAAAAATACGAAGGTATGAGGCAAACTCAATTCCATTTTTTCTGTAGTTTTCTTTTATAGAATAAACTAGTGATAAAACAAGAAACAAAAAGATTCGATTGCAAGATCTAAAGAGATAGCTTCAAGCACTCACCTCCCCGGCAACAGCGCCAGAAAATAGCTTGATGTCTACTACCCAACCTTCTTCTTGTAGACGTTGTTGGACCTCCAAGTGCAGAGGTTTGTAGGACAGTAGCAAATGTCCCTCAAGTGGATGACCTGAGGTTTATCAATCCGTGGGAGGCGTAGGATGAAGATGGTCTCCCTCAAGCAACCCTGCAACCAAATAACAAAGAGTCTCTTGTGTCCCCAACACATCCAATACAATGGTAAATTGTATAGGTGCACTAGTTCGGTGAAGAGATGGTGATACAAGTGCAATATGGATAGTAGATATAGGTTTTTGTAATCTGAAAATATAAAAACCACAAGGTAACTAATGATAAAAGTGAGCACAGACGATATTGCAATGCTAGGAAACAAGGCCTAGGGTTCATACTTTCACTAGTGCAAGTTCTCTCAACAATAATAACATAACTGGATCATATAACTATCCCTCAACATTAAACAAAGAGTCACTCCAAAGTCACTAATAGCAGAGAACAAACGAAGAGATTATGGTAGGGTACAAAACCACCTCAAAGTTATCCTTTCTGATTGATCTATTCAAGAGTCCGTAGTAAAATAACACGAAGCTATTCTTTCCGTTCAATCTATCCTAGAGTTCATATTAGAATAACACCTTAAGACACAAATCAACCAAAACCCTAATGTCACCTAGATAACCCTAATGTCACCTAGATACTCCAATGTCACCTCAAGTATCCGTGGGCATGATTATATGATATGCATCACACAATCTCAGATTCATCTATTCAACCAACACAAAGTACTTCAAAGAGTGCCCCAAAGTTTCTACCGGAGAGTCAAGACGAAAACGTGTGCCAACCCCTATGCATAGGTTCATTGAACCCGCAAGTTGATCACCAAAACATACATCAAGTAGATCACGTGAATATCCCATTGTCACCACAGATAAGCACGACAAGACATACATCAAGTGTTCTCAAATCCTTAAAGACTCAATTCGACAAGATAACTTCAAAGGGAAAACTCAATCCATTACAAGAGAGTAGAGGGGGAGAAACATCATAAGATCCAACTATAATAGCAAAGCTCGTGATACATCAAGATCGTATCACCTCAAGAACACGAGAGAGAGAGAGAGAGAGAGAGAGAGAGAGAGAGAGAGAGAGAGAGAGAGAGAGAGAGATCAAACACACAGCTACTAGTACATACCCTCGGCCCCGAGGGTGAACTACTCCCTCCTCGTCATGGAGAGCGCAGGGATGATAAAGATGGCCATCGGTGAGGGATCCCCCCCTCCGGCAAGGTGCAGGAACGGGCTCCCGAGAGGTTTTTCGTGGCTACAGAGGCTTGCGGCGGTGGAACTCCCGATCTATTTTGTTCCCCGAAGGTTTTAGGGTATATGGACTTATATAGACGAAAGAAGTCGGTCGGGGGAGCCTCTAGGGGCCCACGAGGGTGGAGGGCGCGCCCGGGGGGTGGGCGCGCCACCTGCCTCGTGGCCTCCTTGAAGCTTCCCTGACTTCAGCTCCATGTCTCCTGGATCACGTTCGTTCCAAAAATCACGCTCCCGAAGGTTTCATTCCGTTTGGACTCTGTTTGATATTCCTTTTCTTCGAGACACTGAAATAGGCAAGAAAACAACAATATGGGCTGGGCCTCTGGTTAATAGGTTAGTCCCAAAAATAATATAAAAATGCTTAGTAAAGCCCATAAACATCCAAAATAGATAAGATAACAACATGAATGCTTCATAAATTATAGATACGTTGGAGACGTATCAGCATCCCAAGCTTAATTCCTGCTCGTCCTCGAGTAGGTAAATGATAAAAGAAAGAATTTATGAAGTGTGAATGCTAGCAGGTGCACAAGTTTGATCAATGATAATTTCAATCACCTTTTCTAGCATGATTATATGTCATAACAGTAGTTCATTTCATACAACTTCTCAAGATCAAGTAACAAGCTATTCACATGTTAAAGCATAGACCATAAACTTTCTTGAAAACTAGCAAACTTCATTTTTGGTCATCAAACAATTACAATTCATCTTATTTTCAGGAAGGGTCTATGTCAGAGCTTTGATTTAGCAAACTCCACATACTCAACTCTCATGTAGTCTTCCATGATTGCTACCACTCAAAGCATATTCTTAGAACAAATAGCATACATCGAACACAGAGAAAGATAGGGGCTTAGTGTTTCGCCTCCCAACTCACTTATCATATAGATAATTGTCAACAATAATAATTCATGATCAAATATATTTGCATGGCCATATATGCTTAGATCTTTCCCCAACACACGATGCTTGCCAACTAAAGAGTAGGTAGGAATGAGAAGGAATACTACTGACTCTTGCATAAAAGTAAAAGATAGGCCCTTCGCAGAGGGAAGCAGGGATTTGTAGAGGTGCCAGAGCTCGATTTTGAAATAGAGATAAATAATTTTGAGAGGTATGATCTCATTGTCAACGTAACAACCAAGAGTTCCCAATATCTTCCATACTACATACATTATAGGCGGTTCCAAAAATCACGCTCCCGAAGGTTTCATTTCGTTTGGACTCCGTTTGATATTCCTTTTCTTCGAAACACTAAAATAGGCAAGAAAACAACAATATGGGTTGGGCCTCCGGTTAATAGGTTAGTCCCAAAAATAATATAAAAGTGCTTAGTAAAGCCCATAAACATCCAAAATAGATAAGATAACAGCATGAATGCTTCATAAATTATAGATACGTTGGAGATGTATAAACCGGCCGCCTTGGTCCTCAATCCAATTGTGGACGGTTTTTGGCTAACCAAAGTGCTCATGGACGGCGGCAGCGGACTAAACCTCATCTACGATGATACACTCAACAAAATGGAAATAGACAGGATCCGCATTGAGCGAAGCAGCACGACCTTCTGAGGAATCATTCCCAGTCGGGAGGTGCAATGTGCAGGAAAAATCACACTTGATGTGGTATTCGGCACGCTGGAGAATTATAGGTCCGAAGAGATAACCTTCCAAGTGGCCCCTTTCAACAGCGGATATCACGCCCTATTGGGGCGGGATGCATTTATACGCTTCCAAGCTATACCTCATTACGGGTACATGAAGCTCAAGATGCCTAGGCCCAAGGTATCATCACTCTTGCCAGTGATCCGGACATAGCACTCCACGCCGAAAACAAAACCGCATCCCTGGCCCTCGAGGCACTGTCTGAAGCCCTCGCGGCCGAAGAGCTAATCGCGCTGCGCTCCACTGTGGATAGGGATGACGTCATCCTGGACAAGCACCCAAATCCACCTCCTTTAAACCAGCAAATGAAATAGTCAAATTTCAAGTCCACCCGACGGACCCCATGAAGACAGCATCCATCGGGGCACAACTCGACCCAACGGTTGATGCCGCGCTACAAGAATTCCTGCGCGAGAACTGGGACATATTCGCGTGGCACCCTGTGATATGCCAGGGATCCCACGCAGGTTAGCCAAACATAGCCTCAACATACTAAAGGGATACAAACTGGTCAAGCAAACACTGCGGCGCATTTCCGAACCCAAACAACAAGCCATGGGGGAGGAGCTAGCCAAGTTAATCGAGGTCGGATTCATCAGAGAAATAAAACATCCGGACTGGCTAGAAAACCTGGTGATGGTGCCAAAGAAGGATAAATCCTGGCGCCTATGCGTCGATTTTAAAGGCCTCAACATGGCATGTCCTAAGGATCCCTTCCCCCTCCCTCGCATCGATCAAATTATTGATGCCACCGCAGGACATGATCCACTGTGTTTCCTCGACGCATACTCCGGATACCACCAAATCAAAATGAAGGAATCCGACCAAGCTGCAACGACATTCATTACCCCATATGGGCCATTCTACTTCAACACTATGCCCTTCAGGCTCAAAAACACCGGGACCACCTACCAACACATGATTCAAACATGCTTGGAAAACAGATCGGCAAGACAGTTGAAGCATATCTGGATGACGTCGTCATCAAAACTAGACATGTCGATTCATTCATAGACGATCTGTGTCTCACATTCGACAACCTCCATACATATGCCATTAAGCTTAATCCAGAAAAGTGTGTTTTTGGTGTTCCCATTGGAAAACTGCTGGGCTTCATTGTTTCCAATAGAGGAATTGAAGCAAACCCAGCCAAAATCCGAGCTTTATCACAATTGGCTATGCCAACAGACCTCAAACAGGTCCAAAAACTAGCCGGATGTGTGGCAGCTTTAAGCCGCTTTATCTCCAGACTAGGAGAAAAAGCACTCCCACTCTATCGCCTTCTCCGACGCACCGACCACTTCAAGTGGACGGATTCGGCAATGGATGGACTAGAGGAAATAAAGGCTCTTTTAGCGAGCAACCCAATCCTGGCCGCATCGAATGTTGGTGAACCCATGCTATTATACATATCAGCAACGCAGCAAGTGGTGAGCATGGTGCTCGTCGTCGAGCGAGAGGAGGACGGACACAAATTCCCGCTTCAGAAGCCGGTATACTACGTGTGCACTTTCCTCACACCATGTAAATCCCGGTACCCTCATTACCAAAAGATAGCATACACGGTCTTCATGGCATCCCGGAAGCTGCGACACTACTTCCAAGAGTGCTCGATCACGGTGGCTTCCGAAGTACCACTAAATGACATAATAAACAACCGTGATGCCACAAGCTGGATTGTCACGTGGGCCATTGAGCTCCTCCCATTGGACATAACATACAAACCGCGCCGAGCCATTAAATCCCAAGTACTAGACGACTTTGTCGCCGAATGGACAGAGGCCGAACTCCCTAAAGAGTACGACACATATTCTAACTGGGTCATGCACTTCGATGACTCCAAAATGCTGGCGGGCTTAGGAGCGGCCGTTGTCTTCACATCCCCCATTGGAGACACAGTTCAGTACGTACTCCAAATATTATACACAGACTCCAACAACGCAGCCGAATATGAGGCCTTGCTGCATGGTCTTCGGATGGCCGTCTCCATGGGCATACAACACCTGGAGGTGCGCGGGGATTCAAACCTTGCAATATCCCAAATAAATGGAGACTTCAACGCCAAAGATCTGAAGATGGCGGCCTATTGTAACATCGTTCTTAAAATGTCAGCTCGGTTCGAGGGCTCGAGTTTCCTCATGTGGCTCGAGAAAGTAATCAAGAGGCGGATGTCCTTGCTCGCATCAGTGCCAAGGGCGACCCCGTCCCGCCTAACATATTCCTGGAAAGGCTCTTCAAGCCATCTGTGGTGTGGCAAGGGGAGAGCGGCAACACCACTCCAGACCCGATTAAACCCCCAGATTCCGAACATAATAACGATATCATCGGGGGCTCAGCCACCGAAATAACACCATCGGCCCATCTTATCATGGCAGTCATTGCCCCATGGACCGAACCCTTCTTGGACTACCTTAATAGGTGAGAGCTCCCTGAGGATCAGAATGAGGCTCACTGCATTGTCCGGCGCTCGAAAGCCTACAAGGTTCATGACGGAGAGCTCTACAAGAAAAGCGCTACCGGAGTACTTCAAAGATGTATCTCCGAAGAAGAGGGACGGCAGCTCTTGGCTGAAATTCATGCCGGTTTTGGTGGTCACCACGCCGTGGCTCGGGCCCTTGTAATTAAGGCCTTCCGTACAGGTTTCTATTGGCCGACGGCCTGAGCAGATGCACAGGACCTTGTCCAACGTTGTGTCGGATGCCAGCTTTTCACCAACCAAAGCCATATGCCACCCACCTCTCTACAAACAATCCCCATCACTTGGCCTTTTGCGGTCCGGGGGCTTGATATGGTCGGACCCCTTAAAGGAGGAAGCCATAAGAAAAAATATCTATTGGTCATGGTAGATAAGTTCACTAAATGGATAGAGGCCAAACCAGTTAAAACAGCCGAAGCCGGACCAGTGATAGACTTCATATCTGGTGTCATGCACTGTTATGATGTCCCACACAACAGCATCACCGATAATGGCTCCAATTTCACAGGCGATGAGGTGAAAACCTGATGTGCTAATCTGGGCATTAAGCTCGATTATGCCTCCATCTATCACCCGCAAACAAACGGTCAAGTCGAAAGAGCCAACGGTCTTGTTATGAGCAGCATCAAGCCTAGACTAGTACGGTCTTTGAAAGAATCAGACAAGCACTGAGTTGAGGAGCTCGACTCCGTACTCTGGGGGCTGCGGACCACGCCCAATCACACTACCGGATATACACCCTTCTTCATGGTGTACGGCGCAGAGGCTGTGCTACCCTACGACATTATTCATGACTCACCACGGCTGTGCATGTATGAAGAGAGAGAGGCCAAGCTTGATCGGCAGGACAGCTTAGATGCCCTGGAGGAGGAGCGCGATGTCGCAAAAGCCCATTCTGCATTTTATCAACAGCAGGCTCGCAGATATCAAAGCAGAGAAGTGCAGGCCAAGACTTATAATGTTGGCGAACTCGTTCTACGCTTTCTAGAGAAGAAAAAGGACAAGGTCAAGCCCAAGTGGGAGGGTACCTTCATCATTGACTAAGTTCTCACCGGAGGAGCGTATCACCTGCGTGATGCATCAGACAATCGCCTAGAGCCGAACCCATGGAACGCGGCCAGACTCCGAAGATTCTATGCCTAGAGCCGAACTCTTTGTTCGTCTTCTTCTCCCTTTTGTTTTGATTACTTTTTCCTCTCCTTTTGCTTTTTTAGCTTTAAAGCTCTCGTGCGGCTAAACCATGCACTTACGACGTACACATCCTTAAATATGTACGACCATAATACCTGGGGGCTTCTTGTATAGAAGCTTTTTTTTTCTGGGCATCAAGCTCACCACATATGTGTCTCTTCCCATATGTACCTTTTCTTCGCCATTATATGCATCATTATGACTTAAGTTTTGGCCAAGCTGGGTTGCCTCGCTCCTGTGCTTATGCCCTACGTTTCCGTTTGTTCGGCTAGGGCATAAAGGGAGCACCTCTGCAATTGTTACTGCCGGGTCATCCGAATGTGTACCTCAGACTGGGTGAAGCCGAAAGCTAGCGTTCTTAAGGGAATATTCGGTCGGCGGACTAAAGATGTTTTCACACTCATTACATTATGAACCCCCAGATGTTACGTATACTGCGATTTTTCAATCACAGTTCGGACATGCATATTTACACATGTTCACCCAGGGAAAGGAACCCTTAATGGAACTATTCTCTCTGGAAGATGTTTCTTACAATTACAATGTAATATAACATAGCTAGCCGGATACAACTTGTCTGTTCAAGCAACTATGACCCCTACGCCTGGTTTCCACGCATACCCCAGTCTATCTTGCCGCTCAGGTATTCGGAAACACTCCACACCTTTGGGTACGGAGGTTGAAGCAAAAAGGTCTGCCACGACGATCGTTTTACAATCCGGCTAGGGACAAATATGTCAAGGAAAGTACATAGTCACTGTGACTCAAAAATTTCCTCCTCTATGCCATCTAACAGGCTGTCTAACTTACAATCATGTTGGGAATATTTTGCGGCTACTTTTACCTGGTCATATACCAAACTAACGGGAATTTCCTTTCCGTCCAACCCTAGAGGTCCAACCCGGGCCATATGATTTGGATCAAGCTTGGTGTACCGTGTCTTCACCATGTCCCAGGCCTCTCGCGCACCTTCTTGGCAGGCTGATATCTTCCATAATCGAATATGCCGCCGGGCTCCTTTGAATAGCTCTACCAGCTCCACCATACTCCTTGGGGGGAGGCGGATGGACATAAAGCCTTGGCAACACTCCGCATTGCTTGCCGAACTTGCTCGTGCCTTTGGGAAAGCTCTTGTAGCAGGTCGCCTTGAGATCTGGACATTTCCTCTTCGGGACGGCCAGTCAGCATACCTACAGACATAAATCTGTTAGTTCCTGCCCTCGCCAAATTACAGGGAGACAAGTTCAGAAAGCATACTGAATATGCCGCCTCGTAGCTTTTTATTCTCCTTCACGGAGTCGGCTAGCTGGGCTCACACATCTTTTAGTTCTTTGCCCAGCAGAGTGTTGGAATCCTGCAACTTATTCTTCTCATCCTTGACCTGTGTCAGCACACGATCACCCGCGGCCAGTTGCCTTTTGGCTTCTCGCGCGACTTGCAGGGCCTCCTTCAGTTGATCTAACGATCCTGACATGGGAGATACAAAAAGTATTAATATTGGTGGTGCATGACTATATTTTCTCGATAGAGGGGAACATTACCAGGCGATGCCTCCTTGGATTTCTCTAGTTCGGCGGTAGCAGCAGCCAGCTAGGTCTGACATTTTTCCAGCTCTTGAGACAACAGGTTGTTCTTCTCTGTGATCACCTGGATATACAATGATCCTTCAAACAGTTGTATCAACTGCTTCAAGTCTTGGGGGCTACTGGTATATATTATCAGATTTGTACAACTATGTACTTACCCGGATATCTTTCAAATGCTGCTCTGCGGCTCTAGTAGGCCCGTCTCGTGCAGCTTGGATGTATGCATCAGCCGAGCTGAAGGTGTTGAATGCCTCCTTTGTAAAACTGGGGTCGCAAAAAGCGGCCCACAGGCGCCGATGATTCATGGCGCTTTCCACTTCAGAGTTTGTGACAGATACATCATCCGACTCCTCTACCGAAGGAGAATCCGGCGTCACTCCCGTATCAGTCCTCGCCTTTAAAGCTGGGTCGGGAACCTGACTTGTGGAGGTGCGGCCGGCGAGATCCCCGGACATAGTCTGGGGAACGTTTTTCCTGATAAGACACAGTGGATAATGTCATAGTTTGATGTGACTACTAGGGGGCATGATCAAAAACCATACCTCTTTGTTGAAGGCTCTACCGTATTGTCGTTCGCTTTCCTCTTCGAAGATTTGCTTGGTGCGGCCACTGCTCTCTTAGGAGATGCCTCTGGCGCATGTTGGGGCATCGGGCGCCTCCCCTTTGGAGCACAAAATAGTGTGGTGAGTGAGGCGTAATGAGGAAGCTCTCTCGAAGAAGGTGTCTCTGGATCACTTACATGCGAGGCAGGGAGGAGACCGGGATAGTCGGTGGTGATGGGCACTTCCGAGCCCTCATAGCTCGCCTGGTAGAACACCCCATCCTCAAGCTCTGCGAATATGTCCGGATCCTCTTCGAATCTGGGGTCAAGGTCCTGGTTGTGATCCTCGGGTTGTGGGGCGGGGCTATGGATCCCCTTGGTAACCTTCCGCCATTCCTGTTACGGATAGAGGAGTTAATGTCCATTAAAGGTGACTCAGGAAGAGGATTGAGTAAAGTGGTTGGATTAGAACTCACCCAGCTAGGAGGATTGTACATGGAAAATCCATCTCAATGTTTAATACCACTAGTAGAAAAAGGGGCAAATCTGAGACACATTAGTGCCGGTTTGATTTTGAGCCAGCACTAATGTGTCCATTAGTGCCGGTTCCAACGGCTATCCGGCCGCTCTCCTTAGTACCGGTTTGTGGCGAACCTTTAGCACCGGTTCGTGCCATGAACCGGTACTAAAGAGAGTGGTGGTAGGATGTTGTTAGTCTGGGGCCCGTCCAGCACCTTTAGTACCGGTTCGTGCCATGAACCAGTACTAAAGGTCGACCTACATAAACCCTTCGTCCACCCGAGCTGCTCTGTTCTTCCCCTTTCCCCTCACTTCATCTGTTCTTCCCCTCTCTTCCTCAAGCTCCTCACAAATTTTTCCCAAAATTTGTCAAGATTTGAAGGCCCCCATCCATTCAAATGATCACAAAGGTTAGCAAGTTTGTCCTTTCAACTCTCATTGCTAGATTAGCTCTTGCAATGCTTTGTATAGTGATTAATTTGGGAGGAATTATATTTGCTAGTATTTTATTTATATGCAATTTGAGGTCAAAAATAACACTTAGTTTGCATATGTAGGTGTGGTTTACTTAGTGCCTTCTAAATCTCCGTCGTAACCACCGTCGATCGCCCGCACCGCCCGTTGCCGGCACCACCTTGTGGTGAGGCTCTTGTTCATGAATGTTTTACATTACCAAATTGATGTTTGTGTGATTTGGATATATAGTTACTCGTATAATTATCTTACCCGTACGATGTTTGTTATACATAGTGCCATGGTTTTGATATCCGTCCCCGTCGGCCCTCGTCCTTGTTATGATTTGGATGTGGTATATTCTCTTTTAAAACTAGTTGTTGCATTTCGTGTTTATGACAAATTATGCCCATCAAGTTGACATGGATATTTTTATCTAGGAGGTATGTGAATCGGAAATTCCAACCGACCCTATTGTCAAGAGGTTAAATTTAGTTGAAAGAGAAAACGAGTATTTGAAAGAAAAATTGAAAAGAATTGAGTGGGAGAAGATGGAATTGGAGTTGCATGTTGCCGATGTCATCGATGATCACAAGATCAAGATGGATAAAATGAGGTTGAAGATTAGAAAGATTAGAAAATATGCCATTGATAGTGTGGCTTGGTATCATTATGTTGTTGGATCAATTGTTACCTTAGTTGCAATCTTGATCGCATTTGTTGTTGCATTTAAATTCTTTAGCTAGAGAGTTATTTGTATGTTGCATTTAATTAAGTGTTGTATATGAACTTTATGTATGAACTTTATGTATGAACTTTATGTATGAACTTGTATTAATTTGGTCTATTCGGTGTTGTGTAATGAAGATGAGCCGACAATGGATGTATGATGACCGATGCTCTCCCGAGTTCATTAATGGCGTGCATACTTTTCTGCTTGCCGCTGAACCAAAGAAGCGGGCGGATGGTTTTATGCCTTGTCCATGTGCCGGTTGTAAGAATGGTCACAGTTACTCTACGTCAAGAACCATTCACGTCCACCTATTTGAGTCCGGTTTCATGCCCCACTATAATGTTTGGACCAAGCACGGAGAAATAGGGGTTATGATGGAAGACAATGAAGAAGAAGAGGACGACGACGATTATCCTGGCCATGGGTTCCCTGAATACGATCATACACCAATGGGGGAAGAAGCTGAGCCGGCAATGCAGGAAGAAGCTGAAGAAGAGGCATCAGATGAGCCTGCTGATGATCTAGGTTGGGCCATTGCCGATGCAAAGAGAAACTGCACAAGTGATCTAGAGAGGACGAAGTTGCAGTGCATGTTAGAGGATCACAAGAAATTGTTGTACCCGAATTGTGAAGCTAACAAAAAAAAGTTGGGCACCACACTAGAATTGCTGCAATAGAAGGCAGAGAATGGTGTATCTGACAAGGGATTTGGAAAGTTGCTGGTAATGATAAAGAATATGCTTACAAAGGACAACGAATTGCCCGAGAGTACGTATGAAGCGAAGAAGGCTGTGTGCCCTCTAGGGTTAGAGGTGCAGAAGATACATGCATGCCCTAATGACTGCATCCTCTACCGCGATGAGTACGAGGATTTGAACGCTTGCCCGGTATGCGGTGCATTGCGTTATAAGATCAGTCGCGATGACCCTGGTGATGTCGAGGGCGACCGCCCCAGGAAGAAGATTCCTGCCAAGGTGATGTGGTATGCTCCTATAATACCACAGTTGAAACGTTTGTTCCAAAACAAAGAGCATGCGAAGGCGATGCGGTAGCACGCAGAACACCGTAAGAAAGACGGAAAGTTGAGAGTACCCGCTGACGGTTCGCAGTGGAGAAAAATCGAGAGAAAATACAGGGAGGAGTTTGCAGGTGACCCAAGGAACATATGGTTTGGTCTAAGCGCAGATGGCATTAATCCTTTTGGGGAGCAGAGCAGCAACCATAGCACGTGGCCTGTGACTCTATGTTTGTATAACCTTCCTCCTTGGTTGTGCATGAAGCGGAAGTTCATTATGATGCCAGTGCTCATCCAAGGCCCTAAGCAACCCGCCAATGACATTGATATGTACCTAAGGCCATTAGTTGAAGAACTATTACAGCTGTGGAATGGAACAGGTGTACGTGCATGGGATGAGCACGGACAGGAAGAATTTGACCTAAAGGCGTTGTTGTTCGTGACCATCAATGATTGGCCTGCTCTCAGTAACCTTTCAGGACAAACAAATAAGGGATACCGCGGATGCACGCACTGTTTGGATGATATCGACAGTATATATTTGGAGAGTTGTAGGAAGAATCTGTACCTGGGACATCATCGATTTCTTCCAAGCAGGCATCCCGTAAGAAAGAAAGGCAAGAATTTCAAAGGTGAGGTGGATCACCGGATGAAGTCTCGCCATCGTACTGGTGCTGATGTACATGATATGGTCAAGGATTTGAAGGTAATATTTTGAAATGGTCCTGGCGGACAACCTGTTCTGAAGGACGCTGACGGACGCGCACCCATGTGGAAGACGAAATCTATATTTTGGGACCTGCCATATTGGAAAGACCTAGAGGTCCGCTCCACAATCGACGTGATGCACGTGACGAAGAATCTTTGCGTGACCCTGCTTGGCTTTTTGGGCGTGTATGGGAAGAGAAAAGATACACCAGTGGCACGGGAGGACCAGCAACATATGCAAGGAAAAGACGGCATACATCAGGGTCAGGACAGCTATGGTCTTACCAAAGAAGAGAAGGAAATCTTCTTTGAATGCCTGCTCAGCATGAAGGTACCGTCTGGCTTCTCGTCGAATATAAAGGGAATAATAAATATGGCAGAGAAAAAGTTCCAGAACCTAAAGTCTCATGACTGCCACGTGATTATGACGCAACTCCTTCCGGTTGCATTGAGGGGGCTTCTACCAGAAAACGTTCGATTAGCCATTGTGAAGCTATGTGCGTTCCTCAATGCAATCTCTCAGAAGGTAATCGATCCAGAAATCCTACCAAGGTTACAGAATGATTTGGCGCAATGTCTTGTCAGTTTCGAGTTGGTGTTCCCACCATCCTTCTTCAACATCATGACGCACATCCTAGTTCACCTTTGCGAAGAGATTAACGTTTTGGGTCCTGTATTTCTACACAATATGTTCCCCTTTGAGAGGTTCATGGGAGTCTTGAAGAAATATGTTCATAACCGTGCTAGGCCAGAAGGAAGCATCTTGAAGGGCCATGAAAATGAGGAGGTCATTGAGTTTTGTATTGACTTTATTGCTGACCTTAAGCCGATTGGTGTTCCTAAATCGCGGCATAAGGGCAGACTAGATGGAAAAGGCATGCTAGGAGGATATCAAATAATATGTATGGACGGGCATTCTCTCACTGAAGCACACTACATAGTTCTACAGAATTCCATCTTGGTGGCTCCATATATGGAGGAACACAAGAATTTTCTACACTCCAAACACCCGGAGAAGTCTGACGACTGGATTACACGCGAACAAACGAGGACTTTCGCCGGTTGGTTGCAGAAACGGGCCCTGAAATGATGGCGATATTCAGAATGACCTGTACTCGCTGTCCCGGTTACCATCTTCGAATATAATGACTTTCAAAGGGTACCAGATAAATGGGAATACATTTTACACGATCGCCCAATATAAGAAGAGCACCAACCAAAACAGTGGTGTCCGCTTTGATGCAACAACCAACACGGGAAAGGAAACATATTATGGTTACATAGAGGGCATATGGGAACTTAACAATGGAGGTGATTTGAAGGTCCCTTTGTTTCGGTGCAAATGGGTCAATATGACACGAGGCGGGGTAACGGAAGACCCGCAGTACGGAATGACAATTGTGGATCTCAACAATCTTGCGTATGCAGACGAACCATTCTTCCTAGCCAATGATGTAGCACAGGTTTTTTATGTGAAAGACATGTCTACCAGGCCGAGAAAAAGAAAAGATAAGGAAGCGAATGGATCATACGATGAGCCAAAGCTCCACATAGTTCTTTCACGAAAAATAAACATCGTGGGAGTGGATGACAAGACAGACATGTCAGAAGATTATGAAAATTTTGATGAAATTGCTCCATTCACAGTGAATATTGACCCGAGCATCTAGTTAAATGATGAAGATTTTCCATGGCTACGGCGCAAAGGGACACACGCGAAGAAAAAGTTTCACACCCAAAGATTTGGGATGTGATCGGCTTCAATATCATCACTTTCTTCTGTGTTTCACACCCAGGAGGGAATCTCTGTAATAGTTAGAGTAATTATGTGTTTTGGCATTTGAAACGCGAAGAAAGTTTATGTGCAAACAAATTCTTTCATGCATTTACTGTTTTTTTTCTAGCTAAATGACCCTGAAATTGAAAAGCATTTCAAATGAACTCAGAAAAGTTTGAAAATTGGCATGGTATCATAATTTCATCCAAATAGCATGTGCAAAAAACGTAGAGAGGGTTACGGCAAAAACTGGATGCACTTCGTGTACAAAATGGACAATCTCTTTCGAAGTATCAGGGTTTCCGACGAAAACTCATCTGTTAGAAAGGCATTTCATTTTTTAAATAACCTAAGCATTACCAAATTGAATATAATGATAAAAACACTAATATTAAACATAACAAAAAAGAATCACTGAAAAATCTTTTTTCAAAGTTAAGTTATTCACAAACTAGTGATTCACACAAATTTCAAATAATTCAAAATTTAAACTATTCAAATTTGAAAACTACCGGCACTAACAGAAAGTTTGTAATTTTTTGTACCTAAAGCAAAAATATTCATAAAGAAACTCTAAATACAGCAAAAAACAACTCAAAAATAAATAAAACAAAAATAAATAAAGCAATAAAAATTAAGAAAATAAAAAGCCCGCCTACTAGGCCCAAGCGGCCTGCATACGACTAGAAACACAACCTTTTGTTGGTCCAGGATGCAGGCCCGCAAAGGCCCAGTAGGCCCACAGGGCAGCACAGAACAGGTAGGCCCAGTAGGCCTGCTTAGGAGAGGAGCTCGAGAGAGCTACCGCACTAGGGCTTATAAACCAGTGTGGTAGCCCCTCGACTAGCGAGGTGGGACTAAACTTGCCGCACCGCACTGCGCCAGCGCACCCCCTTTAGTACCGGGTGGTGGCTGCAACCGATACTAAAGAGGGGGTCTTTAGTACCGGTTGGTGCCACGACCCTGTACTAAAGGGGGGGGCGCTTCCCGCCACTTGGTCTGGCCAAAACAGACCTTTAGTACCGGTTGGTGGCTCTAACCGGTACTAAAGGTCCATCCTATATATACAACAGTTGAAAAAAATTCACTTTCCCTCTCTGTTTCTTCCCTCCGTCGCGCCGCCCTGCCCCGATCGACGCCGTCCCCGTCGACGTCACCGCCCCCGCCCCTCGTCACTGACCCCGGCCGTCCCCGCCCCTCGTCGCTACCCCCGTCGACGTCGTCCCCCCGGCCGTCCCCATCCCCGTCGTCCCCGTCGCCGCTCCTCGGCCGCCCCGTCACCGCGCCCCGCCCTGTCGTCGCCGCCCCGCCCCGTCGTCGCCGCCTTGTCCCATCGCCCGTCGTCTCCGCCCCTTCTCGTCACCCCGTCGTCGCCTCGCCGGTGGGCTCGCCCCGGCCGCCATGTCCACACACACACACACTACACACACACATTAGTTAGTTTGTTATAATTTTTCTGTTTTTTAGTTATAGAAATGTTAGAAATTATTCTGTTTTTAGTTATATAAATATTAGAAATGTTAGTTATATAGAAATGTTATAATTTTTTTCTGTTTTTTAGTTATAGAAATATTTATAGAAATGTTAGCAATTTTTCTATTTTTTAGTTATATATATATTAGAATTGTTATAGAAATGTTAGTTATATAATCAAGAAATTTTATAATTAGTTTTAGTTAGATGAATTAGATTAATGTCAAATTGTTAGAATTTGCATATATATAGAATTTTAGTTATCACAATCCAATCATTTAAAAATGTTACTTTTTGCGGGCATATAGTATTTGTTCTCGACGATATGCCCGGCCCGCATCCTCGCCGTCGACCCGTTCGCGACGACGTCCTGCTTCAGAGGACCCATGTCTGGGACTGGGCTCCGCCGGGCTGGCACTGGGAGGTGCTACCTGGAGGGGCGCGCCGCTTGGTGAGGAACCCGGCCTCGGGTCCCGTCGTCGACCCTGATGTCCTTTGGTGGCGTTCGCGTGGGCCACATTCGGTGCAGAGGGAGCCGGCGCCGCCGGAGGTGGTGCGGCGCCATGTCAGGGAGGAGGACGAGCACGTCCATCGCTACATGACTGCTATGGACGTCAGGTTCTCCAATACTTGGCAGGTTCTTTGGGCAGATAACCGGAGATATGATCCTGTGACGGTTCCTTCTCTTTGGGTGTTCACCGCCCGTGCCCCAGGGACCGTGAGTGGCCTAGATTCTTCTGTAGTACTCGATCTTTATTAGGTACCTAGCCAGTGATGTATTCGATATATAATATTCGAGACGATGTATTCGAGATTATATATATTAAGACAATGATGTATTCGAGATTATATATTTGAGACGATGTATTCGAGATTCAGTTCTTCCTTATTGATTGTATCCATGCATTGTAATTTGAATACTAATTAAATTGTTTTATATTTCTGCTGTATTAGTTAAGTAAAAGCTATGGAGGACAATACCGGCAGAGAGAGAGAGAAGAGGAATTGTTCGACATCATACGCAGCCCTCACAGGCTAGATGATCTGAATGAAGCAGATGATGGCTCCCAATATCTGAACAATACCGGAGAGGCTGATGAAAAGATATTCGATCTCGACGACCGAGCTGATGAAGTCATGAACTATGATTATGATTATGATGACACAGACAATGTTTGTGATGACACAGACAATGCTGATCTTCAAATAACAAAGACTACCGGCGAGGTATATTTATATAAGCATGCATCATGGTGATCATCACATGTTTTTTTATTGAAGATATATTAAGTGTATACGGTTTATGATAGTTGATTAATTTTATGCACATGCCCGCTTAATTAAGACATGCAAACGTGTGCGCATGCAGTTTCCACTGGATCTTGTTGGACATTAAAGTTGACAAAGCAACAGTTGAAGTACTGGACTCGCTACTTAAAGAAGATAAAGACTACACCATCATGAAGGGGATAGTCAACAGGTAATTTCAATCATTATTAACTATATCTCGGCCTATTATAGTTCGTCATTTCCTGATATGAACTATTTAATAACCCCTTTATTAATTTTCTTTGCCGGTGGGCAGGGCTTGGGCAAAGTTCATCAAGGTGACTCCAGGCAAATGGCCAAAAACACTACTAGGGAAAAGCCTATACACAGAATCTTACCAGCAGCGCTCTTCAAAATACCACGCTACTGCTACTTAGCAGCAGCGCGTGTCTGCCAAACGCGCTACTAACTTGGAAGTAGCAGTAGCGCGTGTGTAGCCTGCAGCGCTACTGCTATAGTTGCCATGACCTTGGCCCCCCCGCTAGCTATAGCAGTAGCGCACTTTACTGTAGAGCGCTACTGCTACTCAGGTTAGCTGTAGCGCGTTTTGGCAAATGCTCTACAACTATCCCTACCTTATCCCCACGCACGACCGGCCCTCTCACTCACACTCTCACTCTCGCCCGCGTCAACCGTCGTCGTCCGTCGTCGCCGCCGCCGCCTTCGTCCGTCCGCCGCCGAGGTACTCCCCTCCTTCCGTCCCTCCTCCATCCTCCTCGCACATCCTCCCTCCGCCTGCGGCCGCCCCTCCCTCCTCCGCCGCCGCCCTCCTCCCTCCGCATGCGGCCGCCCCTCCTCCCTCCTCCGCCGGCAGCCCTCCTCCCACCGCCCTCGACCTCGCCGCCCCTAGCTACCTCTCCGTTGCCCCCCACCCCTGCCACTAGTTAGTACTAGATTTAGTAGTAGTAGAAGTTAATTTAGGGTTAGCTAGTACTAGATGTTGCTTAGTTAGTACTAGATTTTTAGTAGTAGTATTGGTAGTTGAACTACTTTAGTTGTAGTTGAACTAGTTTAGTAAGTTAATTAATAAACTAGTTGAACTAGTTGAATTAACAGAACTAATCTATTTTTAGTAAGGTAATTAATATAACTAGTTGAACTACTTTATTTTTAGAAAGAACTAGTTTTTTCTATTTATAGTAAGTTTATATTTAGTAAGAACTAGTTGAATTAATAAAACTAGTTGAACATGTCATGTTTGTTGTTAGTGATAACTTATATGGTTTCAGGTGACCTCCGTCGTCCCCGTCACCGACCCCCTCCGACATCCCCGCCATCGTCCCAGTCACCGATCCCCTCCAACATCGAGGTGAGACCAGCCAAATATCCTTGTATATCTTGTGTTGTTGCTCAAATTGGATGTGGTTGCCCAAGTGGCCGTTCATGTTCAGTTTACATCTCCGAGTGGCCTATGTTTTGCCGGAGTGTTGATTAATTTCCGTTCCGGCAAATTTCAGGCGCTCGATATGTCCTTTCTTAGCAAAGGTCATGCCGGATTTTGTCGTGAATTCTGGCATGACTTGTGCTAGAATATGTACAAGTTTAATCTTTGAATTATGATTGTAGGAAATGTCGTACTCGGATGATGACGGTCTCCCAGGGGAGTGTAGCTGGTGCCACGACAATCGAGGTATGTGCGACAAGTTCGTTCGGCTGGACGACGATCGGTGCTTCAGCATTAAGCTCGAGGAGACCTTCGATTGTCAAACGGTACACAACAACGACAAGTGTTTTTTTCTCCATGAAGCATGACTTCAACTATTTCAACGTCTAATTTTCATATTTTACAATTCGACTAGCTTATCCCATGCCATGCAAGACGCTATGTCTTGGAGAGGATGGGTTTTGAAGACCATGAAAATTTCGAAACAAAGAAAATACACCTAAGGACCCATCATGATATGGATTTTGAAGTAAATCTGTACAATGCTCAGAGCGTAACCCATTTTGGTTGCCAAAATTGGGAAGCACTTTGCAAAATGTATGGTTTTTATGAGGGTATGATTGTCACCATGGATCTTGGTGATCCTGACAGCGAGGAAGACAATATGGACATTTGGGTCCTTGTTGATACGCTTCCGATTGTACCGCTATGTGAGTTTCTCAAACATAGTTATTAACTAATTTATATTGTTTATTTCAAAATAGTTGATAGCTTATTTACATTGACAGCTTATTTTGATTCTTCAAAGACTGTGCGGAAGATGGTAGATAAAACCCACTACACCGAAGGCACCCAATTAACGTATAAGGAGAAAAATCATCTGATCGCATTTTGTACTCTTCTTGAGAATTACAATGACTACTATCGAACTCCTCCAAATTATGGTGAATACGTTCCACTAGTGCATGTGTTGAACAACGATAACTTCTCTGGAGATACCCTGGTATGATTTTTTAATATTACGACATCCGTGCATTTTTTGCATACTTCTAAAACTAGCACATCATTGCTAACTACGAAGTTATTATTATGTTTTTCATCAGAAACTCCCGATGGATTGTGTGCCTCATCTGATGTCTCTGCATGGTCGCCTCTCAGTTTTGAACATACTGCCAGGTAAATCTACGGAGCTCACCTGTGCATATCGGATTTCTAAAACCCGTGAACACATGATCATCAGAGAATGGAAGAAATGTATGGACATTCGCAAGGAGGTTCTTGGAAGTAACATTCAGCGAAAGGCAAGAATGGGAGACAGGCTAATCTCCATTCTCCATAATGGAGAGTCAGGGGCTATCTTGTTTTTTGTTATTTTACCTTAGAAAATGTAGTAGGTCTTAATCGAATGTAATAGGTCCTATGAGGTACAATATGTTTATTATGTGGTAATGTGTTAGAGTTGATAATGATGATCTTGAGGAGGTGTTATGTGATGTCAATGATGAAAATGATGATATTGAGGAGGTGTTATATGACAATGATGTATTATGATGCTAAGTTGTTAATGATATGATGATGATGATGATATTATTATATCATTGGGTGAAAGAACCGCGGATTAGTTTCAAGTGGATGGACATCCACTTGAAACTAGTCCACGGTTCTTTCACCCCATGATGTAATAACTCATTATGATGTAAAAACAATCTCTAAATTCCTGTTGTATGAGAACTTGTGTAAAGGTGTATGAATACAACATGAAAAAGAAAAGAAATAAAATACTAAATAATAGTAGTAGCGCGGGTAAGGAGAAGCGCTACTACTAATTACCAGTAGCGATGTTCTAAAGAACCGCTGCTACTAAGTCAATTTAGCAGTAGCGTGGGTCAAGACGTGCTATTGCTAAGCATTAGCTGTAGCGCCTTATCCGCGCTACTGATAGGCCCAAAAACCGCGCTGCTGCTAGGCTTTTCCCTAGTAGTGAAAAGTTGTTTTGGCATTGACCAAAGGTAATTAATTAAGTAGTACTATCTAGCTAGCCATCTCTTTAATTCTTGTTTCAATACCATTACTTAATTATCATGCTTGATTATTCATTATCTGATTCAATTCCATTCTCGTAAAGGCCCTGAAGCAGGCACCGGGGAATGATATGTGTGCATTCTATGTTTGCAAGAACATTCGCATGATGGCATCCGAAAGGAGCAGATCTCAAAGACAGGACTGGGTACGTTGTCAGAACACTATTGACACCATTATCGATATCTTGTTACACAACTAATACACATGCATATTGATCTCCTTCTTAACAGTTCAGAGAGGTGTGGGATAAGCTCCTACCAGCGGACCGCATACTAGCACTTCAAGAGGAAATAGCCGGATTTTTGCTCGACCAGGTCATAGATCCCAAAGGAGAATACTATTACCCGCTACCGCCCCCATGAACCACTTGTCATCGTGCTCCGAAGGCACCAAGGCAACATGTAGGAGAAATTGTATATGTATATACATGTGTATGTGTGAATAGTTAATGGTGTTGGCTGTGAGACATTCGATGATATATAT
>NC_041385.1:242584668-242593662 GCF_002162155.2 Triticum dicoccoides
ATAACGTGTACAATTTGTAGTATCGTGAAATACCAGCAAACGAAAAAGAATTAAATGGAAAATAAAGCCAAATTGAAAACACAAAATTAAAGCAAAAATTAAAAAAAAACACCCAAACATTTAGTACCGGTTGGTGTTACCAACCGGTACTTATGTCCTACACGCACCCGGGCCTGGCTCGTGCCACGTGGTGGCTCTTTAGCGCCAGTTCGTGACGAACCGGTACTAAAGGGGGGACCTTTAGTCCCCACTCTTTAGTGCTGGTTGGCAAACCAACACTAAAGGCCGTCACGAACCGGCACTAAACGCCGGTTCTGCACTAGTGTACGAGTGAACTCCTCTTTCTCCCCTTTGTACAGTTCGGCCAATATTTTGGCCGCGGGTGTCCGGACCCTTCCGACCGTAGCGGGAGGCATCATCTTCTGCATTATAGTGCCACATGGGAAGCCCTCTGTATTGGAGTGGCTGAACCCCCCGCACTATGGAAGTTCCATTACCTCGACTATTGATAGTCCGAACTGGCTGAGCGACTTTATCTTGCCCATCAATTGACGGACTTTTCCGCTATCTTCCTCCTCGAGGCTCCGAGGGCACCAGCTGTCGCGTTTCTTCAACGCAGCGCTTGAAAATTCGGGAAGACCCATTCGGACTGGGTCGGGAAGGGCGATGTCCTCGATATAGAAACATTTGGAAGACCACTCTTTGGACGCCTTCTTCGGCGTACCGGACAGGTGTCTGGTCCCGGCGATGCACCATACCTCGGCTCCACCCACTTCGAATATTGATCACTCTTGGTTACGAGGGATGAGGTAGAATAGTTTCCTCCATAACTTAAAATGGTCCTCGCAGCCCAGGAATAGCTCACAAACAGCAACATAACCCGCAATGTGTAGGATGGAGGCAGGAGTGAAATTGTGCAGTTGGAGGCCATAATACTTCAGAAGTCCTCGGAGGAATTGGTGGATTGGAAATCTGACGCCCCTTAGCAAGTAGGGAACGAGGCACACTCGTTCCCCCCTGGATGGATTGGGAAAATTCTCCGCCTAAGCCCCAACGTTGAAGGAAGTCAATCCTACTTGAATGGGGACTAGATCCGCAGGGGGAAGAAATCCCTGTGTCTGCAGCTTCACTAGCTGACCATGGGATACAAAACATCTCTCCCAATCGCCTTTTTTGGAGCCGTGGGGATGGGAGGAAGAACTGGGAGTGCTAGCCATGTTGGAATGGTTCCTCCTAACAAGTTCTAAGGATTTTCCATGTGGTGTGGAATGGATCTGAGATCCAATCTCTTTAAATAGACGTTTTTCTTACATGGCCGGGTTGTTATGTGCAAAAAATACCCTGACCTCTCGTATTCGCTCGACACGTGGAATCTAAAGCTATGGATGCACAGAAGCCGAGGGGTATGACATTAAATGGGAGGCCGAATACAGCTCTTTGAAATTATCAGAGGGGGAACCCGCCTTGCAATGTCGAAGACAATCTGCATGCCGGACACATCGTCATTGAAAGCCTGGTTCGGGGGCTACTGAGTCAGTCCTGGATTAAGGGGTCCTCGGACGTACGGCCTATTAGACATGGGCCGGACTGATGGGCTGTGAAGATACAAGACCAAAGACTCTCACCCATGTCCAGATGGGACTCTCCTTGGCGTGGAAGGCAAGCTTGGCATCTGGATATGAAGATTCCTTTCTCTGTAACCAACTTTGTACAACCCTAGTCCCCTCCGGTGTCTATATAAATCAAATGGTTTAGTCCATAGGGACAATCATAATCATACATGCTAGACTTCTAGGGTTTTAGCCATTGTGATCTCGTGGTAGATCAACTCTTGTAATACTCATATTCATCAAGATCAATCAAGCAGGAAGTAGGGTATTACCTCCATAGAGAGGGCCCGAACCTGGGTAAACATAGTATCCCCTGTCTCCTGTTACCATCGACCATAGACGCATAGTTCGGGACCCCCTACCCGAGATCCGCCGGTTTTGACACCGACATCGATAATCTTGGATCATATAATCGGAATACCATACATAGAGCATACTTGGGATAGAAGTTGTTGCATTTTTTCTTAGTGAGTTGTGCACAAGTCTTCGTATCCGCCTATTATGTAATCGTGCTAGTGTCTCTCTAGTGTTTTGCAACAAGAGCATTTTATGTGGATTCCACATTTTGGCTCATTCCTTGGTTGCACGACCCCATTTATCTTTCCGTGTGTGCGTTTCTGTGTACCATATCTTGCTATTGGTCTACTTGTTGCATTTGCAATTTATGAATCTTTTCCAACATTATTGAGGCTCACTAACAATTGCATCAAATTTTGTGCCACCATCCTAACCGAGCTCCACTATAAGCTTTTACTTGTGTAGGTGTGAGAAACTGATAAGAATTGGTACCAATTGTGCTATTTCCTTCTTCCACATTTGATTGATCATTGATCCATCTTCAACATCGGTTAAGCTACATTTGGTATAAGTTCTTCTCTTTCTCCCACTCACATATTTTCTTGGAATGATGGATAGGCCAAGTACTTCTACCAACCCACTCTTCATCGAGCAAGACAACGACATGTCCTCCTACGTCACAAAGAGCCACCTCTTTGGTGCACAACGATCTTTGCATCAAGAGCAACAAGCAATGAGCGAACGCATCGGCAACCTCGCCACGGACTTGCGACTCTCCGAGCAACGTGCAAGAGACTACTTCGACAACAAGCTCGACGAACACAAACAAGAGAATGACACAAGAATGGATGAGATTCGTGCTTTGTTGGTCAACCGCTCTTCTACCACTTCGTCCTACTCAAGGCGGAGCCACTCGAGTCAACACTCTAATGACACTATCTCCGGTTCAAGTACCCCAACATCAAACACTCATCGACGAGCCACGCGCCAAGACCGTCAAGCAAACCAGAATCCTCTACATGGAACCGATGCTCAAGAGCAACTTCGAGCGCAAGAGCATTGACATCGTCAAAACCAAGCTACTTTTGAGCTAGCACAAGAACGGCAACACCTACGCCAACAAGAAGAGGAAGAGCGGGCGCGACAACACCAAGATGCACAAAGATGCCGCGGCACAACGTCAAGAGCAACAACGACGAGAAGCTCAAGAACTTAAGGCACAATGTGCCCTTCAAGATTGAAGTCAAGCCGTCGCCACATGCAACCGGCAAACTCATGAGCACAAAGAAGTGCTTCACGAGGAAGTTCAAGAACGAATATATCAAGCTCTCGTGCATCGTCAAGTTCCTCAAGCTCCTCCACAAGCTCGACAAGAACCTGAAGTTCACCTAGAGCAAGAAGACAATAGAAATCCTCCAAGACAAGAGCAAGTTGAGGGAGACAATCCTCCTCATCAAGGACGTCATCATCCCCGACCCCAACACAATGAGGAGCAAAGCTATGGCAAGCTAAAGTTCACCATGCCCAATTTCATCGGAAGCAATGATCCTGAAGAGTACCTTTCATGGGCATTGAAGGTTGACAAAATCTTCCGCTTGCACAACTATGAGGAAGAGGAGAAGATCACGATGGCATCCCTTGAGTTCCAAGACTACATCCTCATTTGGTGGGAACAAGTCATCGAGCGCTGTGAGGCAAGAGGAGAACCACCCATCACAACCTGTGCGCAAATGAAGGATGTCATGAGAGCATGTTTCATGCCAACCTACTACAACCGCGACCTCTTCAAGAAACTCCAACTTCTCAAACAAGGATCCAAGAGCTTTGAAGAGTACTACAAGGAAACGGAGATCATCGTGATACGAGCCAATGTAACGGAAGATGATGAGAAAACTATGGCACGTTTCTTGAATGGACTCAATCATCCTATCAAGAAGATCGCTGACTTCCAACCATACTCGAACCTCATCGAGCTAGTGCACCAAGCTACCAAGGCGGAAGGTCAAGTGCAAGATGACTTCAAGTATGCCAGGTTCTCATCCAAGTCCTATAGTTTCTCCAACACCCAAGCTTCAACGACTCCAACACCCTCTACCTCAACCAAGCCATATACAAGCAACGGCGACAAGTCAAGTTACAAGAAAACTTCGACAACCTCAAGTCGTCCTCCCACTACAAACAACTTCAAGCCGAGAGCTTCATCATCATCTACCCCAACCGATGAGACCATCAAGACAAGTTCCTTAAAATGCTTCACATGCGGCGGCCGAGGCCACAAGTCCTTCGAGTGTACCAACAAACGCACCATGATCATCAACGATGATGGTACATACGACTCCATGAGTGAAGGAGAAATGGAAGCACTTGAGCAAGTGGCCATGCACCGACAAGTGAACGAGGATGAAGATGATCAAATCTTTTGTGACGAAGATCTGAGCCCCACTCTTGTTGTCTCCAAGGTCTTGACACTTCAAAATCAACACGAAGAAGACCAAAGATGCCATATCTTCCATACCAAGGCTGGCATCAACGAAAGGTCTGTCAAGGTCATCATCGATGGAGGGAGTTGTCATAACTTGGCAAGTGAAGAACTTTGCTCCAAACTCCAATTGGTTAAGATGAAGCACTGAAAGTGCTAGTTATCGACTAGAGGGGGGTGAATAGGCGATTTTTATGGAAGTCTTCAAAACATGGGGGCTTTGAAGACAAACAGTAGAAATGAACCTATTAATATGCAGCGGAAGGTAGACTACACTAGACAAGCCATAGTCAAGTAAGCAATGGAGTGAAAGTACGAAGACTATCAACAGCTAGGTAGTATGGATCAGGATGGAGGATAGTATGAACCCAAACAACAGAAGTCTTCACATAGTGAAGACAATCAGATCATGCAAGCAGGCAATGACTTCATGAAGACAAACTATAAAGTAAAGAGATGGGTAAGATAGAACTAGTTGCTTGGTGAGGACAAGGATTTGGTAGACCAGTTCCAGTTGTTGTGACAACTGTACGTCTAGTTAGGGAGGCTGAGATTTAACTCAGAAGACCGCGTCTTCACCATATTCCCCTTGAGCTAAAAACACACAGTCCTCGCCCAATCACTCTGGTGAGTCTTCAAGGTAGACTTCCAAACCTTCACAGACTTTGTTCACTGGCAATCCACAATAGCTCTTGGATGCTCAGAACATGATGCCTAACCGGCTGGAGGATTCACAATCCTCAAGTGTAACAAGTCTTCATATCATGCGGACAGAAAGACATCAGTGATGCCTAACACTCTTTGGCTCTAGTTGTTTTGGGCTTTGTCCTCGCAAGGATCTCTCTCTCAAGTGGTTCAGAGGTGGGTTGCTCTCAAACGACAAAAGCCGTGCACTAACTCCGAGCAACCACCAATTTATGGTGTAGGGGGTGGGCTATTTATAACTAGGAGGCAACCCGACCTGATTTGTCCGAAATGACCCTGGGTCACTAAGGAACTGACACGTGTCCAACGGTCAGATTTCAAACACACGCGGTAGCTTGACTTGTTCTACAAGTAAAGCTGACACATCCAGCTCTAGATAAGATTTGCTCTCATTGTCTTCAAGACATAGGATTTGGTTGAGCATCACATCAGTCACTCTGACTTTGTTCACTTGGACCCCACTTAACAGTACAGTGGTTCCTATGACTCAACAAAGAAGAAAAGGAAACTAAGAAACAACTATGTCTTTGCACTCCATAGTCTTCACGTGAATGTCTTCTCATGTCATAATCTTCACTGTGAATATCTTCACAGACCACCATTGTCTTCAATGTCTTCACACATTTTTAGGGGTCATCTCTGGTAGGTAAACCGAATCAATATGGGACTACTACCTGTGTTATCCTGCAGTTCTCACAAACACATTAGTCCCTCAACCAAGTTGGTCGTCAATACTCCAAAAACCAACTAAGGGTGGCACTAGATGCACTTACAATCTCCCCCTTTTTGGTGATTGATGACAAACCGGTTGAAGTTTTCAACGGGGATAAAAGTATGTGAAAGTTAAGGATTAAGGGATTGTCTTCATAAGAGGTAAAAGGCTCCCCCTGAAGATGTGCATATAAGTAGTTTGCTTTCGAATGCAAATGCGCATGCCAGGTTTTACTTTGTGGAGTACCTCTTCAGCTTATGAAAACAATTCATCATGGATATAAAGAGATAACGAAGATATTGACATGCATAATGAAAAATGGACGTCCGTAGAATAGCTACATGCGGCATTTATCATCGCATCCTAAGGTAGCAGAAAAAGTAGCAGACGACCATCGAGTTTAAGTGTTACAACTCAAAGAACCATGTGTTTCAAAAGATGAGGGTTGTAAAGACTTAGAAAAAATAATGCAACCACCCATAAGGACCCGCTTGAAGACTATCAACTCATAAGATTCTCCCTCTTTTGTTAGTAAGGACCAAAAAGGTTTGAAGACATAGAGTATCTACTCGTTCCCAGCAGGAGTGGATGATGGAGCAGGGACGACGTTGGAGTTCAGTGGTGCAGACGGGCCTGATGAAGTGTTGAGATGCAGTGCGACCATGGTTGGTGAAGTGGCGTCTTCTTCTTCATTGACGACTCTTGCAACAATAGTTGCAACCGAAGACGAATATTCAGAGTCTTCAATAGACGGTGTGCGACGCCAGCTTGCAGTTTGTGGAGGCCTGGAATCAAACTTGAAGTCCTCAGTGAAGCCATCTTCATGAAGATCGTCTTCAGGATAGAGCAGTGTGAGACTCTTCTAGGACCGCTGACAGGCTTCATGGGCAACAAACGAGTTCTTGGTGGCCAAATTTCGAATGTGATTGACATCCACCAAGATACTCTGCATCTGACGCTTTAGCCAGTCATGATGCTTATCCTGTTTCTGATGCAAGGCCACAAGATGCTCTCGGTCATTGAGTACACGAGAACGCTTCTGAGGCCTTTGTGCAATCGTACTTGCAGTGGCTTCGGTGTTGGGACGATGTGGCACTCTCATAATTCCAGCCAGAGGATAAGTAGGGGTTGCAGCATTGGGGACAAGAATTCCCTCCATTGGTTGCGAGAAGCTTTGGTGTTCAGCATTCTAAAGATGTAGAGGCTTCTTGGCAGGCTTGGGGTAGATGGCTTCAATGGACAGATCAACCTCAGGCAGAAAAACAAGATGGTTTTGCGCTGAGGGCTGATAGTCAACAGAAGAATGGAGCTTGATTGTAGCGATCCGACCTTAGTCGGTCAAATCTCTGTGCATAAGTGTCATCCCTGGATTGGTAATGCTGACACACACAGTACTTGAAGGATTTATAGCAGAGTGCAATCACACACTTATTACATCGAATGTCTCAAAAGAGAACTTATTACAATAATATGGCTTAAGGCCATCTAAACAAGATAACTGCGGAAGCATCGAAGGTAAGTGAGTCCATCAACTCCAATGGCATAGCTGAGTGCACGAAAACGACCTAGCGCACCTTACTCCTCGTCTGAAAAGTCGGCAACATAATATGTTGCAGCCCGAAAATGGGTCAACACATGGAATATGCTGGCAAAATAACACTGTAGAGCAATGAACAGGTAAATGCTATCACTACATGCATATATGGCTGGTGGAGGCTCTATGGTTATCATGTTTTTGCAAAAAAGCCAATTTTTTCCTACAACAAAGGAATATATTTTATTTAACTATCATGGTAGTTGATAAACATTGAGAAGGTTCCTCCAACTCAATACCAATTAAGCAGTATTAATAACCCAACAAATTAATTTAGAGTGATGAGATCAACATGACAATTCAAGAACCAGATACTTAAGATGTCCATAACCGGGGACACAGCTAACCATGATTAGTTTGTACACTCTGCAGAGGTTTGCACACTTTTCCCCACAAGACTCAATCTCCTCCGTTGGATTTCTTGCACTACATGGTGTTTGATAAATGGATGACCGAGACACAGTCTTTCAGAAGCATTAACTCTTTACTCTGGGTAGACAGTACCACCTACATCCCCTACATCTGCTAGTCTACCACTAAAAGAGGTCACGCGACATACTCAACTATGCCAGAGCCCATAATGGCTTGTGGCTGCACACGGAAGTTTCTAGCATGAATAATCTTATGATCCCTTTGAGCTTGGGTGGCGAACCATAGGATGATCACACGGGTACTCCGAGATATCCTAGGAAAACACTGGATTCTCCAGGTACCCGCTACCAATCCACCCAAATGTGTATTAAAGTAGCCACCTTAAGTTAACCATTAATTAACAATCTCACACCTATCATGGATACACTCAAACCCAAACCACGTCTACTACCATAGCATAGTGGTATAAGCATAACGTAGAAGTAACTCCCAGGGTTTGATAATAAAGGACAATAGGTTCTACCTCATCATCTACTTCCCAATACCCACAAGCTAATCACATCCTAATCATGCATTGTTTGGGGATTGTAACTAATGCATAAAAACTAAGTAATAAAGGGATATAATCAAAGTGTTACTTGCCTTGCTGACGGTCTGCAAACCCTAGAGACTCGTAGTAGCACGCTTCACACTCCGGGAATTCTATCGCAAACAAACAATAGCATACATAAGCACTCAAGCATATATGCAAGGGTAAAACTCAGATGAGAAATATCAAATCTGAAATGCTGAAGAGCTTCGATTTGCAAAAAGAATCAATTGAATCGGAGCTACGGAACTAAAACAATGGTTAAAAGAAATTTGAAAATAAATGTGCTTGAAACCAAATTTTAAATTGTCAAAATCATGTTCAAGTTGATTAACTGGAAAGAGGGGTTTGAGACGAAGATTTTGGTGTTGGTTTCACTGGATTTGGAAGAACGTTAAAAAGTTGCGAGGGTTTGAAGATCAGGGGCTAATCTACGATAAAAATAATCGCAGATAGGTCCCTGGCTGAAAAATAAAATAAAAAGAAAAATCTATCGGACGAACGTCCGGTACCAGAGACAAACGAACGAATTCGTTTGTTATAACAAACTAACGGGTGAACAACGAGAAAACCGGCGGGGTGCGGGGCAGGGTCAGTGGGTGGCTCGGCGCGGCGGAGCTGCGGCGGCTAGTGGCG
>NC_041385.1:242594451-242639875 GCF_002162155.2 Triticum dicoccoides
CTAGTGGCGCGGGCAGGCAGCGGAGGCGGCGCGGGCAGGCAGCGGCGGCGGCAGCGCGGCGCGGGGCTGGGTGGGGAGGCAAGGGGGCTGCGGCTGCGGCTTATAAAGTTCCCTCCCCAAGGGTCTCTGACTTCGAGAGGGGGTCGGCGAGGCGGCGGCGAGTCAGACTCCTTCGGGAGTCCGGCAACTCCACGCGGCGGCGCGGGCAAGACGGCAACGGCTGGGCTTAGCCCGGCTCGGCTCGGGCCGGCCCGAAACTTTTTTTAAAATAAATTCCGCCGGCGAAAAATCCTAAATAAATATAAAAAATTCTAAAAATGCCAAAAACAATTTTCACCGTCTGAATAAAATATTAAGAACAAAGTGAACATTTTTCTGGCCTAAAAATGCAATTTTGAAAAATGCATATTTTTCTAATTCAAATAAAATCTCGAATAAAATCCAAATAAAATATTTATTTGATTTTAAAAATATTTCCTCCAATATTTCTCTCTTTTTGAAGAAGTCATATTATCTTCTCTCTTTTATTTTAATATCGGAAATATTTCAGAGAGAAAAATTATTAAAATCAAAATGATCCTCTTTTCAAATTTGAGAAAATTCAAATATGAAAATAAATGAAATCCCCAACTCTCTCCGTGGGTTCTTGAGTTGCTTAAGATTTCTAGGATCGCAAACGAAATGCAAATAAAATATGATATGCATATGATGACCTATGTATAACATCCAAATTGAAAATTGGGATCTTACAAACTGTAAGTGCATCTAGTGCCACCCCTAGTTGGTTTTGGAGTATTTACGACAAACTTGGTTGAGGGACTAATGCGTTTGTGAGAATTGCAGAATAACGCAGGTAGTGTCCCTCATTGATTCGGTTTACCTACCGGAGATGACCCCTAAAAATGTATGAAGACAGTGAAGACAATGTTGGTATGTGAAGATATTCATATTGAAGACTATGACATGAGAAGACATTGAGTGAAGACTATGGAGCGCGAAGACTGTGTCATTTCGCTGTTTCCTTTTTTTCTTTGTTGAGTTATAGGAACCACCATACTATTAAGTGGGGTCCAAGTGAACTAAGTCAGAACGACTGAAGTGATGCTCAACCCAAATCCTATGTCTTCGAGCGAAGACAATGAGAGCAAATCTTATCTAGAGCTAGATGAGTCAGCTTTGCTTGTAGCCCAAGTAAAGTTGCTGTGTGTGTTTGAAATCTGACCGTTGGAACACGTGTCAGTTCCTTAGTGACCCAGGGTCATTTCGGACATATCAGGTCGGGTTGCCCAATGGCTATAAATAGCCCACCCCCTACACCATAAATTGGTGGCTGGTCAGAGTTAGTGCACGGCTTTTGTCGTTTGAGAGCAACCCACCTTGAAGCCTTTGAGAGAGAGAAATCCTTGCGAGGACAAAGCCCAAACACCCAGAGCCAAAGAGTGTTAGGCATCACTGAAGTCTTTCTGTCTGTGTGACCTGAAGACTTATTACACTTGAGGACTGTGAATCCTCCAGCCGGTTAGGCATCGCATTTTGAGCATCCAAGAGTCATTGTGCATCGCCGGTGAACGAAGTCTGTGAAGGTTTGGAAGTCTACCTTGAAGACTTACCAGAGTGATTGGGCGAGGACTGTGTGTCCTTAGCTCAAGGGGAATAAGGTGAAGACACGGTCTTCTGAGTTAAATCTCAGCCTCCCTAACCAGACATACAGTTGTCACAGCAACTGGAACTGGTCCAACAAATCCTGCGTCTTCAACAAGTGACTGGTTCTATCCTCTCCCTTCCTTCACTTAGAGTTTGTCTTCTGAAGTCATTGCCTATTTGCCGTACCTGTTTGACTTCATTGCTTGACTACTATCGCTGATTGGCTTCATACTATCTTCCATCCTGATCCTTACTACTTAGCTGCTATTAGTCCTGTACTTTCACATCATTGCATACTTGACTATTGTTTGCTTATTGTAGTTTATTTTCCACTGCATATCAATTAGGTCATTTCTATTGTTTGTCTTCAAAACTTCCATGTTTTGAATACTTCCATAAAAATCGCCTATTCACCCCCCCTCTAGTCGATAACTAGCACTTTCAATTGGTATCAGAGCGAGGTACTCCGTTGTTCTGTGTGATTCGGTTTAACCACCTGGAGTTTTAGCTATGTCGACTGCAGGGATAATCAAAGTCTCCGCTACTTGCCTCGTGTTCGATAAAACTGAATATCCCTACTGGAAGAATAAGATGGTATGCATCTTGAAGCCATCGATGTCGATCTCTGGTATGTCGTCAAGAACGGCGTTCCCAAAACTGGTGAAGGTGTCACCCCTACTGATGTCAAGAAGTTCATTCAACTGGACTCTACTGCCAAGAACATTATCTGTGGTCATCTGACCAAAGGACAGTATGGCCGTGTGAGTGCTCTGGAAACGTCAAAGCTAGTCTGGGACTGGCTATCCAAGGTCAACGAAGGCGTTTCAACCCAGAGAGATCAAAGGATCAGTGTTCTTCGCAATCTCTTCAACCGCTTCAAGAGAAACGACAATGAAAATGTCCAGCTCAAGTTCGATCGCCTCACTGACATCACAAATGAGCTTCAAGCTCTCGGCGCAACTGAGATTACCAAGCATGAAATCATCAAGACACTACTAAGATCACTTGACAGCTCCTTTGACACCCTTGCCCTCATGATACAAGAACGTCCTGACTTCAAGACACTTGATCCGTCTGATATACTTGAGAGGCTCAACACACATGAGTTCCAGCTTTCTGAGAAAAGATATATCTATGGTCCCAACTATGGCCGAACTCGCGCATTAAAGGCAAAAGTTGTTTACTCATCTAAAGAAGAATCTGACTGCAGTTCTGATGACCCTGAAGACATTGGAAAGGAACTTGCTATGCTTGTGAAGAAGTTAGAGAAGTTCACTAAGAAGAAAGGCTTCAGAAAGTCTTCACGATCCAGCTCAAGAAATGATGAAGCGTCCACTCATGACCACAAGAAGAGAACATGTCACAAGTGCAAGAAACCCGGACACTATATCTCTGAGTGTCCATAGTGGGACAATGAGAAGAAGAAGAAGAGCAAGGAATATGATTCTAATGACAAGAAGAAGAAGAAATCTTCAAAGTCTTCTTCCAAGTCCTCATCAAGGTCTTCATCTCATAAGAAGAGCTCATCTGGCAAGGCTCGTGCTTTTGTTGGCAAGGAAATGGATTCAGAAGAGGAGTCTGCTTCTGAGGAGGTGGAGGTGGAGTCTGGAGAGGAGTCCGACCCTGACGTTGCAAGTCTGGCTCTAGCCACAGCCTATGTTGCCAAGTCCATCTTCAACACTGAAGACAATGACTTCCACACCAACGCTGAAGCTGATGACGAAGACGATCCTACTCCCACCTACTGCTTCATGGCACGTGGTGCCAAGGTAAAATCACGTGATGCTTACTTTCAAACATCAAGTGAAGATGACTCTGATTGTGAATCCAAACCTAGCTACAAAACACTTGCTATAATTGCAACTGAACAACAAAAGGCTATGGAACATACACAAAAATTGTTAGACAAAAGCGATGACCTGTTGGACGCGAAAATGACACGTTCACAGTCCTTAGTTGAAGATATAAAAAATCTTCATGCTAAGTACCAAGAACTTGAAAGTCATCATGAAACGCTCTCAACCACTTATGAAAAGCTCTCCTATGATTATCTTCAAAGGAAGCAAGAGCTTGAGAAATTGAGAGCGGCTCATGAAGATCTTCAAAAAGAGAATGAGTCACTTCGCGCTCAACAGATCAGTCCCGCTCAGGATGAATTTGAACCACCATGTGTAAAATGCATTGAGCGTGATAACGCTACATCTGTTGCTGAATGTTCCACTGCTGCTACTGTTTCATTGTCTTCAACTACTGATGTGGTAACTAACCCCTCTGCGGAGGATACCACTACTATTGCTGATGAAAATGCTAGGTTGAAGACATTGCTTGAAACAGGGATGTATAAAAGTCTGAAAGGGCATCAGACACTGTGCGATGTCCTCAAAAAGCAGATTCTGAACCGAAACCCTAGGAAAGAGGGTGTTGGGTTCGAGAGGAAAATGAATGTTGATGGCTCCTACTGGAAGCCTGAGCAGTATCCCAAAACCACATGGGTTGCTGCGAAGGAACCTTCAGTGGATCCATCCACTTTATCTGGATTTACCTGTGCTAATCCTATTGTCATTAATGAATCCTTTGATGCAAACTATAAGCTGTTCAAGAATCAGAATGGTGAAGTGTTTGCTAGGTATATTGGTACTAACTGCAGGAATGGACCACCTATGAAGAAGATCTGGGTACCTAAGCAGTGCATTGAGAATCTTCCTGTGAATGTCGTCATGACACCACCAAGGAAGAAGACAATTCCCAGACCTATGGCTTCATATGGACCAAAGGCTTCATACAGATACAGGACTCACCTGAGTCACCCTAACGCCAATGTTTTGCAGGGAAATCTTACTCAGACTTATGAATATGAGCGGGTGTCTTCAAACCGCTATGTTCATAGAACTAAGAACTTTTCTGCTTATTCATATGAGTATCATTCATCTCCTGCAAGGCTATTTGCTAGGGCTCCAAAGCCGAAATTCTCAGATGCTGCACTTAGACTCATTGTTTCTAAGCCACCCTTGAAAATGTGGGTGGCAAAGAAGAATTAACTTTCTTTTTGCAGAGAAAGGTCTCCAGACTGCAATCAAAGGCGTCTGATGCTATTGCTGGGGACCTAAAACACATTAAGGACGCATGATAAAATGTCTTACTATATATTTCACATCTGAATCACTTACCAGTCATACTATGAGTCCGAACCTTGATCTAAGCTGTGACAATCCTTGTGTGTGTCAAATGCTTATGCTTCACAACACTCTTTGTGAAGCCTATCCTCCTAACTGCACTGTAGGGTATGTCACCAAAAGCTTCAGAATGGATTATGGACAGCGGATGCACAAGTCATATGACTGGTGATCGAAGTCTTCTCATGGACTCAACCTTACGTCCATCTGACAAGAGTCACATCACATTTGCTGACACTGGTAAAAGCAAGGTATTGGGTCTAGGTAGAGTTGCAATCTCAAAGGATCAACACATGGATAAAGTGATGCTTGTTGAATCCCATGGTTTCAACTTAATGTCTGTCTCAATGCTTTGTGACTTAAACATGATTGTGCTATTCGGAAAATATCGTTGTCTTGTACTAATGGAATCTGACAAGTCTCTAGTCTTTGAAGGGTATCAAAAAGATGATCTATACATCGTAGATTTCTCAGCAGGTCCACAGCTTGCCGTATGTCTTCTCGCAAAAGCTTCAGAATGCTGGCTCTGGCATCGGAGGCTGGGGCATGCTGGCATGAGGAACTTACACACACTCGTCAAGAAGAAGCATGTCATAGGCATCGAGGGTGTCAAGTTCAAGAAGGATCATCTGTGTGGTGCCTGCGGAGCTGGAAAGATGACTAGGGCAAAGCACCCCTCGAAGACAATCATGACAACATCTCAACCCTTCGAGCTATTACACATGGACTTATTTGGACCTACTCACTACTCCACACTCACAACAATTGCTTGCCTCTATGGCTTCGTCATTGTTGATGACTACTCAAGATACACATGGGTGCATATAATTCTCTACAAGACTGAAGTGCAAGATGTCTTCAGACACTTCGCCAATCGAGCAATGAACAATTATGGCGTGAAAATCAAGCATATCAGAAGTGACAATGGCACTGAATTCAAGAACACCGGACTTGATCTTTATCTGGATACAATGGGAATCACTCATGAGTTCTCTGCTCCATACACACCTCAGCAAAATGGCATCATTGAGCGCAAGAACAGAACCCTCATTGAGATGGCTCGAACAATGCTCGACAAATACAAGACACCAAGAAAGTTCTGGCCTGAAGCTATTGACACAGCATGTCACATCATCAACCGTGTTTACATCCATAAGCTTCTGAACAAAACATCCTATGAGCTCCTTACTGGCAAGAAGCCAAATGTCAGCTACTTCAGAGTATTTGGAGCTAGGTGCTGGATCAAGGATCCCCATCACAAGTCAAAATTTGCACCTAAGGCTCATGAAGGCTTCATGCTTGGCTATGGAAAGGACTCGCACTCCTACAGAGTCTTCAACCTCTATCACTACAAAATCGTCGAAACTGTGGACGTGAGATTTGATGAAACAAATGGTTCACAAAGAGAACTCCTGCCAAGTACACTAGATGAAGCTCCGCTCAGCGACTCTATCAAGCTGATGGGAACTGGTGAAATCATGCCTTCTGAAGCACATCCTGAAGAGGAACTTATCATTTCTGCACCTAACCAACCTGAAGACAATGCTCAGACCGAAGACAATCCTCCCAATGATGACAATGATCAGCAAGAGCAAAGTCTTCGTCTAGTTCATCCTCGTGTTGCAAATGAAGTACAAATTGAGAAGATAATTGATAGCATCAATGCACCTGGTCCACTTACTCGCTCAAGAGCAACACAGTTAGCGAATTTCTGTGGGCATTTTTCATTCATGTCAATATCAGAACCCAAGAAAGTTGTTGAAGCCTTTATGGAACCTGAATGGATTCAAGCTATGCAAGAAGAACTTCAATAGTTCAAGCTGAACAATGTTTGGGAACTGGTCAAGCGACCTGACCCTCGCAAGCATAACATTATTGGAACAAAATGGATATATCGAAACAAGCAAGATGAGCATGGTCAAGTCGTCAGAAACAAAGCACGTCTTGTGGCACAAGGATATACTCAAGTAGAAGGAATTGACTTCGATGAAACATTTGCTCCTGTGGCTAGGCTTGAAGCTATTCGCATACTGCTAGCCTAAGCTAATCATCACAACATCTTGCTATATCAAATGGATGTGAAGAGTGCATTTCTCAATGGCAAGATTGAAGAAGAAGTATATGTCGCTCAACCACCTGGCTTTGAAGATCCAAAACATTCTGATATGGTGTACAAGCTAAACAAAGCACTCTATGGCCTCAAACAAGCACCTCGCGCTTGGTATGATACGATCAAAGACTTCTTGAAGAGCAAAGGCTTCAAACCTGGATCCCTCGATCCCACACTCTTCACGAAGACATATGATGGTGAACTGTTTGTGTGCCAAATATATGTGGATGACATTATCTTCGGCTGCACCAACCAGAAGTATAGTGATGAGTTTGGATACATGATGCAAGAGCAATATCAGATGTCCATGATGGGGGAGCTGAAATTCTTCCTTGGTCTTCAAATTCGTCAGCAAAGGAATGGCATCTTCATATCTCAAGAAAAATACCTCAAAGATTGTCTGAAGAAGTTTGGAATGGAAGACTACAAAGGTTACACGACGCCAATGCTAGCCAAACACCATCTTGGTCCCGACGACAATGGTAAAGAGTTCGATCAAAAGGTATACCGCTCCATGATTGGTTCTTTACTTTATCTATGTGCATCTAGGCCAGATATTATGCTTAGTGTTTGCATGTGTGCTCGATTCCAAGCGGCACCAAAGGAATCGCATCACTTAGCAGTGAAGCGAATTCTTCGATATTTGGCTTACACCCCAACACTCGGATTATGGTATCCAAAGGGCTCAAAATTTGATCTGGTTGGATTCTCGGATGCTGATTATGCTGGTGACAAGGTGGATCGCAAGTCTACATCAGGCACATGTCACTTTCCGGGTAGATCACTTGTCTGTTGGTCTTCAAAGAAGCAGAATTGTGTATCACTCTCAACTGCTGAATCTGAATACATTGCTGCTGGATCTTGTTGCGCTCAGCTTCTGTGGATGAAGGAAACTCTCAAGGACTATGGCATCAATCTGAAACAAGCACCTCTCTTCTGCGACAACGGAAGTGCCATCAAGATAGCCAACAATCCAGTCCAGCACTCGAAGACAAAGCACATTGAAATTCGTCATCACTTTCTCAGAGATCATGTCATGAAGAAAGATATTGACATCATTCATGTCAACACTGAAGAGCAACTGGCAGATATCTTCACAAAGCCCTTGGATGAGAAAAGGTTTTGCAAGTTATGGTGTGAGCTAAATATCTTGGAATCCTCAAATTTCCTATGATCAGGCACACATCCTAACACTTATGCATGTTGATGACTTAGATGTGCAACACACTAAGTAAAGTATATCTTCAATCAATGAAGACTTACATTCTGAGTGTGAATACATTAACATGGAATTTGACTTCGGAGCGCCACGATAATTGTGCGCCGTGTCTGGGTCTAATACTTCCTATACGGTGGGTAACGCCACCACCAAATTTCTCTGTTTGAAGTGTTTCACTCATGGCATTATTTTTGCAATGACTTCGCATTTGGTTTGTCTTCAGTTTCAATTTATCTTCATGATTCTCTTCACTATGATGATTTGATTGCTTTCTTATATATATATATATATATATATATATATATATATATATATATATATATATATATATATATATATATACTAGTGTTCTGTCCTCTACAGCATTCACTTATAGCTATGTCTTCCTATTTGAATCTTTTGAACTAAGTGAATGTGATCGGACCCTAATCTCTCTATGCTTTCTATCTCAAACTCTATCTGTCCAAATTATATGCATTCTATTGAAACTGTCGAATGTCTTCTCTGCGTCCTAGTCAGCAGAAGGCACAGAGACAAACATTAAGTCTGTTTTAAATGACTCATCTTTATTGTTGAAATCCGGAGAAGCTGGAACAACCATCCGACATGCCTGGCGGGCGTGGGAACGTGGGACAACTCTGAGTATGTTGCATGCTTTCCACGTGCCCCTCAGATGTGAACCGCCAGGGGCACCTGCGTAATTGCACTGTGCCACACACTTCCTTATAAATACATGTCCCCTGCGGTAAAGAAATCCTTCTTCCACCTCTCCACCTCGTCAAAACCCTGGCGCCACCGCTAGCTCTCGACGACGCCGACGACGAAGCGCTTAGCTGCCACGACTTCTCCGACGTCATCCTCACGCCATCCGTGGACATCGTCCTCTCCGCCGTCGCCGTAGGTGTCCTCCGTCGCCAAGTTAGGGCACGGTGGATTGAACTGCTCGGTCTCCTGTTCATCCCATCTAGCAGTTCTTCGTGTGGTAAATATAACTCTATTTTACTGTCTTTTGGATCTTCAAAGATTCATCCTATCTACAAAAAGTGGTTTCTGCCTACACAATGTTAGATCTATTCTATCTGCATCTCATATTGCCTAGTCTATTCACTTGAACTTCATATCTAGTTTGATTCCTCACTTGTACTTATTCATGGATTCGTACAAATCTGGAACCAACTCTCAACATATAAGTGAATGTCTTCGCATCATGAGGTCAATGTCTTCAAACTGATTTATCTTCAAAATCTTCTGAGAATGCATATGACCTCTTCCCCTTCCCTCACATCTCTAATGCTGTCACAGGTACATGTCCGTGGGAGAATCCCTTGGTTCTCATAGTCTGCATTCGTTTGCAGAATACTTACAGCATCACATTAACTCTCCCGAAGCCAGTTCCTGTTTGACCAGCAAGCGAAAGTCTTTGAAGCCTTTGAACGTATTGAAGCCATTCAGTTTGAAGTTCATGGCTCCAGAAAAATCAGTAAGGAAGGGTGGCAGACAGCGTCGAGGGGGGACATCTAAAGATCTGCCTGATGATCTTGCAGAACTTTACAAGACAGATCCTGAAGAGAATTATCATCAGCGCAAGACACGAATCCAATGGATTCGACGCTATTGGGCTGAAGAGTGGTTCAAGTACAAGTTCGTGACCCAGGAATATGCAGAGAAGAATGCTATCAAAAGTCCTTGGGGTGATATTCTCTATCGAGGCCTTCAACCCAAGAACAGAGCTGAAGCTATTGCACAAGATTTCTATCCCTGCATGGTCCGTGGACCTCAGCCTGAGAATGCCGATCCCTCGTCATTGCTCTGGTGTCATGACGATACTCTCTTCAAGCGCAACTTCCAGCATGCAAAGGCATCGTCCAAGGAAAACAAGAAGTCATTGGGATTAGACTTCAACCCTGGTCCCTCTGCTCCCCGTGCTGACGGCTCACGTGATGCAGAACCCAATGTCATCGGCCCCTTCTCCAACCTTGATGGCCTCATCACCTACATCTTGGTCCAAGGTGCCAGAGTAGATCATTCTGATAATGATGCTAACACTGATGAAGCCCCAGCTCCTCCTCCAAAGCCGTAGAAGCTAAAGAAGGCAAAGGCTTCTAGTTCAGCTGCTCCTCCAAAAGCTTCACATGCGAAGCCACTGGCCACTGCACCTCCTAAAGACAGTGTGCAGTCTGAAGATCAATCACGTATCTCTAAGAGGACGGAGAAGAAAAAGCAAATCGTCAAGCATACTGATCAAACCTTGACTCCTGCTGCCATTCTGCAAGAAGAATCCATTGATCTGTCCAGCGATGAAGATCTTGCAGATGATTCCCTTGAGCAACTGATCAAGAGCAAGGAAGAAGTAGAGATCTCCAATAACTTGCCTCTCTTCGATGTGGCAATCCATAACTTCATTGATGAGTGGTTTGACACCCCAAATCTCAGCTTTGAAGATCTGCAGCTTCCCATTGGCCTCAGCGTCTCCTTCAATGGCGCCATTGCTTCTGAGCTAGCTCTCGCTCAGCGCATCGTTGAGCTGAAGAACAAGATTGATTATGAGAAAGCTCAGTTCAAGAAGCATGTGGCAAAGCTCAGCGTGCAAGATGTCAGAAACTTCAAGGTCATGCTGCATGAGCTGAAAGAAGCCTTTCTCAAGAAGCGCGAAGAAGCTCAGGGCTCTCGTGAGCGTATGAAGAGTTTGGCTAACAAGTGTGTGCTGGCCTACAATGAGGCTGAGAAGCGCAAGTCTCTTGGCCGTCCTGGCATTGACCCCAGGATGGCTGCAAAGAAGAAGAAGCCATCAGCCGCTCAACCTGCACCTTCAAGCAGGAAGCCCCTCGCATAATCTTCCCAAGCAGCATGACTGGCTCGAAGCCAAAAGTCCTGTCAACCGCTTCAGAACAGAAGAAGACGAGGGCTGCCGAGGCTGAAGCCAGAAAAAGGAAGAATACTGAAGCCTCTGATGCTGCTCCCTCCAAAAAGAAGCGCAAAACCAAGAATGATCGGGCTGCTCCCACAGAGCCCTTAGTTGTTGAACCTATCTCAGTGGTTCTCCCTGCATCTGAACACCAAGAACGATGGATGATAGTTCATGAGCCTGCTTCCACAGAGGCTCATGAAGCTGAAGACATTCCAGTAGCTGAACCCACCGCTGCTGAAGACATTGGTCACGGTGACAATGTTGAAGATGATGAAGTTCTTCCTCAGATCAAACACAACCTGGTATCATCGCCTGTTCTCATGAACAGCGAACTCATCAGCATTGGTCGTCCTCTGACGCCAATTGCTCAGGATGCATCGTGGGCTGATCACCCACAGCAACAAGACTCCCCAAGTACTCCCCAACAACAACAACAAGTTACACCACCCGTACAAGAAGAAGAAGAGTTTGAGGCCCAGCCAACTCCATCTCCAAAGGCGTTGCCAGCATTACGAAGGCTTCGCAAAGGACAAAGGACTCAAGTCCCTCTTTCGAGCGTTCCGGAAGGAGAAGTGCATCACCAACCTGTTGCACGTCAAGTGTTTCCTGAAGCCACTCCAACTGTGAATGTCTCCGTATCTGAAGCCCAAGCTGCTGAAGACAATCTGGCTGCATCAGCCGTTGAAAGACAAGAAGACGTACGTGTCCCTACTCCCCCCGTTATTGAGGAAGTTGTTCCTGATGTGAACGTGCTAGTGCCCGACCCTCCAGCTCATCAAGTGGAGGTTGAAAATCTTGAAGCTGCCACCATCAATGCAAATGAAGTCAATGACGTAGTCATGGCTGAAGCTAATGTGGAGCTTGCACCAACCAGTGTGCCAGAAGCCAATGAGGCAACTGCTCCCGAAGCACCTGTTGTGCAGCCTGAAGCCTCAGTTGTTGCCACTGCTCCTGTTATGCCACCAAGGCCATATATAATTGAGCAAGCATACAATCATGGTCAGCTAACCACTGTCCGACGGCCTATTCTGGTTCCTCCGCCTACTGCCTCTGGTCCTCAGTTTGATTATCATGTTGAGCATAGGCCTCAGGTCCAGAAACCAAAGCCAAGACTGCCAAGGTTCCCAGGTACTGCAAACTCTACATGGTCCTTCAATGCAAATGGCTTCAAAAGCCACAACACCTTCTTTGACAGCACCAAGAACCTCTACTCGAAGCCAAGGATATCATCTGATCATTTCTGGAGCTATCAGCAGCGAAGTTATTACTCCTGCGTTCTGTATGATCAAGGGCGCATTTTCCCTCATATGCGCCTCAACACTGAAGCCATTGCTGGACTGCCATGCTTAGAAGAAGCACTTGACTGCTTTCGTGATGCAAGTCTGCTCAGCTTTGTGACAGACAAAGAACATTGGAATGAGGAACTCTTGCTTCAATTCTATGCTACCCTGCACATTCGCAGCTACAACAGGGATATCAAGACATGGGTTCTCGAGTGGATGACAGGAAATCTTCATCATGAAGCCAAAGCTCTTGATGTCATTGCGCTTACAGGCCTACCCACTCCCGGAGAGCTGTATGAACCTGATTGTCAACTACACCGCAATGCACTGGAGAGCGTCTTCCATAAGCCTGAACCCAACATGAGCCAGATGTTGAGCATGATGAAGCCTTTGCCATCTGACGCTGAATACCCAACGGAGTTCTTTGTTGATGACCTTGAGTATCTGCCTCACACAATATATCACATCATCAGGCGAACTCTATGGCCTATCAAAGGACATTCATCAGCGGCCAAACTTGAAGGAGCCATGAAGACATTGGTCTTTTACATCCTCAATGGCATCAGCTTCAATTCCCAAGAATTCTTCATTAGGCAACTTGCTGCATCTGGATCTGACCTTTTTGGCCTCAAATTCTATGCTCCATGGGTCATGCGCCTCATCAAGCGACACTCCTCTGTCAACTATCAGCCCTCTGCTCGCAATCATTTGATCTTTCTACCAGAGGTTGATATGTGAGTTGAAGCCATATACTCTGACCCTGCCAAGAAGCCTCTTTGTCTTCAAAATGTCGAGCACCAAAGCTTCACTCAACCCATAGAAGGAGTCCAAGCAGTAACTCGAATCTATCCAATGGCTGGGAACACTCGTCTGCCTCATCGTGCACAAACTGAAGCTACTGAAAGCACCATTTCCCAAAGGCCTCAGAAGCGCTCTCGTGTTCTCAATGACCGAGAACTTCTTGTGGCACTTCATCAAAAACAAGATAAGCATCACTATTGGCTCAAGAGACAGATGCAAAGCCTCTTGGTGGATGTCAATCACATTTGAAATCTTGCCACCAAGAATGCATTTGTCGCTCACGAGACTTGTCGGCGATCATGGAAGAGTTTGACGCTGCTTAGTGTTGAAGCAAATCTTCAAGACGATGGCCTCACTGAAAGATTCAAGTTTGACTCCACTCCTCCAAGGACTGTTGTCCTACGTCGAACTCCATCCCTTGAAGACTCTGACTATTCTTCCTCCGCGGAAACTGTGAATGCCAGAGTGATCGATGATGAAGATGATGCTACTTCACCGCCCCCTACTTCTGTACGCATCGACACTGCACCAAGTACGTCTGCACCGCCAAACAACACCGACAACCCTGCTGCTTCACCTACTCATGAGGACGAGTAGATGCTCTATGTCTTCAAACCTTTTTGTTCCTTACTAACAAAAAGGGGAGAAGCATATGAGTTTGATAGTCTTCAAGCGGGTTCATATGGGCGGTTGCTTTATATTTTGCCTCGTGTTGACAACTCTCGCTTTTGAAACATTTGGTTCTTTGAGTTGTAACACTTAAACTCGATGGTCGTCTGCTACTTATTTGCTTTACTGTGATGCGATGATAAATTCCGCATGTGCGATGATAACTTCCGCACTTAGATCATTCTGCAGACGTCCATTTTTCATTATGCATGTCATTCTATTTGCTATATAATTTCATGCATGATGAATTATCTTCATAAGTTGAAGAGGATATCCACAAGTACAACCCGCCATGTGCATTTGCATTCCAAAAGCAAATTACTCATATGCACATCTTCAGGGGGAGCCCTTGCTACTTATGAAGACAATACCCTATCCTTTACAATTTCACATACTTTATCCCCGTTGAAAACTTCAACCAGTTTGTCATGAATCACCAAAAAGGGGGAGATTGTAAGTGCATCTAGTGCCACCCCTAGTTGGTTTTGGAGTATTGATGACAAAGTTGGTTGAGGGACTAATGCGTTTGTGAGAATTGCAGAATAACGCATGTAGTGTCCCTCATTGATTCGGTTTACCTACCTGAGATGACCCCTAAAAATGTATGAAGACATTGAAGACAATGGTGGTATGTGAAGATATTCATATTGAAGACTATGACATGAGAAGACATTGAGTGAAGACTATGCAGCGCGAAGACTGTGTTGTTTCGTTGTTTCCTTTTTTTCTTTGTTGAGTCATAGGAACCACCGTACTGTTAAGTGGGGTCCAAGTGAACTAAGTCAGAACGACTGAAGTGATGCTCAACCCAAATCCTATGTCTTCGAGCGAAGACAATGAGAGCAAATCTTATCTAGAGCTGGATGAGTCAGCTTTGCTTGTAGCCCAAGTAAAGTTGTCGTGTGTGTTTAAAATCTGACCGTCGGAACACGTGTCAGTTCCTTAGTGACCCAAGGTCATTTCGGACATATCAGGTCGGGTTGCCTAGTGGCTATAAATAGCCCACCCCTGCACCATAAATTGGTGGTTGCTCAGAGTTAGTGCACGGCTTTTGTCGTTTGAGAGCAACCCACCTCGAAGCCTTTGAGAGAGAGAAATCCTTGCGAGGACAAAGCCCAAACACCTAGAGCCAAAGAGTGTTAGGCATCACTTAAGTCTTTCTGTCTATGTGACCTGAAGACTTATTACACTTGAGGACTGTGAATCCTCCAGCCGGTTAGGCGTCGCGTTCTGAGCATCAAACAGTCATTGTGGATCGCCGGTGAACGAAGTCTGTGAAGGTTCGGAAGTCTACCTTGAAGACTTACCAGAGTGATTGGGCGAGGACTGTGTGTCCTTAGCTCAAGGGGAATAAGGTGAAGACACTGTCTTCTGAGTTAAATCTCAGCCTCCCTAACCAGACATACAGTTGTCACAGCAACTGGAACTGGTCCAACAAATCCTGCGTCTTCAACAAGTGACTGGTTCTATCCTCTCCCTTCCTTCACTTAGAGTTTGTCTTCCTGAAGTCATTGCCTATCTATCGTACCTGTTTGACTTCATTGCTTGACTACTATCGCTGATTGGCTTCATACTATCTTCCATCTTGATCCTTACTACTTAGCTGCTATTAGTCCTGTACTTTCACATCATTGCATACTTGACTATGGTTTGCTTATTGTAGTTTATCTTCTGCTGCATATCAATTAGGTCATTTCTATTGTTTGTCTTCAAAACTTCCATGTTTTGAATACTTTCATAAAAATCGCCTATTCACCCCCCCTCTAGTCGATAACTAGCACTTTCACAAACCTACCCCCCTTAAGATGAATCTTGCCCTCGAGATTTGGGTTGGCTAGAAAATAGGTGTGGGTGGTCTTTCCGTAGGTCTTCTTATCGCTCCCAGGTGGCTTCTTCCTCGGTATGGTGGCTCCACTGAACTTTGCAAAACTTGATAACCTTGTTGCGCGTAACTCGGCTTGCAAACTCGAGAATCTTGACGGATTTCTCCTTGTAGGTTAAATCACTATCCAACTGAATTGCTTCCAGGGGTACTGTATATCTCAGAGGAATATCGGCCATCTCAGCATGGCACTTCTTCAATTGGGAAACGTGAAACACATCATGAACTCCTGATAGTCCTTTGGGTAACTCCAACCTGTAGGCCACTTCTCCCATACACTCGAAAACTCGGTATGGTCCTACAAATCTCGGGGCTAACTTTCCCTTAACTCCAAAGCGTTTAACTCCGCGCAGAGGTGACATGCGAAGATATGCTCTGTCTCCAATTTCATAGACTACCTCCTTGCGTTTTGAGTCTGCATAACTCTTCTGCCTGGACTGAGCTACGTTCAGTCCATCTCAAATCAACTTAACCTTCTCTTCTGACTCTTTGATCAAATCTGGTCCAAACAACTGATGGTCTCCAACTTCATCCCACGTCAACGGTGTCCTGCACCTTCTCCCATACAAATCTTCGAAAGGTGCCATCATCAGACTAGCTTGATAACTGTTGTTGTATGAGAACTCTGCGTATGGCAAATTATCATCCCAACTAGATCCATAATCTAGCGCACAAGCTCTCAACATGTCCTCTAGTATATGATTGACTCTCTTGGTCTGTCCATCTATCTGTGGATGAAAAGCTGTACTAAACTCTAGCCTGGTACCCAAAGTCTGGTGCAGCTGATTCCAAAACTTCGAGGTAAACCGAGTCCCTCTATCTGATACGATGGTCCTCGGAACTCCATGCAGACATATGATCCTGGTCATATATATCTTGGCCAACTTTGCACTCATATAGGTGGTTTTCACTGGGATAAAGTGAGCCACTTTGGTCAAATTATCCACTACTACCCAGATAGAATCATATCCCGATCGGGTCCTGGGTAATCCGGTGATAAAATCCATGCCAAGCTTGTCCCACTTCCATTTGGGTATTGGCATTAGGCTGCAGTAATCCTGCTGGCTTCTGATGTTCTGCCTTTACTCTCTGACATACATCACATACGGCTACATACTCGGCAATATCCTTCTTCATACCAGTCCACCAGAAACGCTCCTTCAAATCCAAATACATCTTGGTGTTTCTGGGGTGTATCGAGTATGGTGAGTCATGGGCTTCCTGAAGTATTAACTTCCTGATCTCTACATTATTGGGTACATAAACGCGGTCCTCAAACCATAAAGTGTCGTGCTCATCCTCACGAAAACCTTTGGCTTTTCCTTCGCTCATTTTCTCCTTTATCTCAATGATCTCCTTATCATCCTTCTGAGCTTCTCGAATCTTTCCCAATAACATTGACTAAACCTCCATTGCTGCGATTAAACCTCTAGGGACTATCTCCAAAAGAAGCTCCCTGAGATCTTCGGCCAACTCCTTTGGTAATCCTCCGCTTATGAGTGTATTGACATAACTTTTCCGGCTCAAAGTGTTTGCTACGACATTGGCCTTGCCTGGATGATAGTGTATCTTCATATCATAATCCTTTATAAGCTCCAACCATTTCCTCTGCCTGAGATTCAGCTCCTTCCGCATGAAAATGTACTTCAGACTCTTGTGATCCGTGTACACATCACAACGGTTTCCAATAAGAAAATGTCTCCAGGTCTTGAGCACATGTACTACGGCTGCTAACTCCAAATCATGTGTGGCATAATTCAACTCACGCGGTTGAAGCTATCATTAGGCATATGAGACAACTCTTTCGTCCTGCATAAGTACACCTCCAAGTCCTAAGCGAGAAGCATCGCAATACACATGGAAATCCTTGTGTATATCCGGCAAAATCAGCACTAGGGTTGTAACCAAACATTTCTTCAGCTCTTGAAAACTTGCCTCACATTCATCTGTCCATTTAAACTTAGTGTCTTTCTTAAACAACTCCATCATAGGCTTCACAATCTTGGAAAAAAATTCAATGAATATCCGATAATATTCCGCGAGTCCTAGAAAACTGCGGATTTCTCCAACCGAGGTGGGTGCTAGCCAATCAGTGACTGACTGAACCTTGGTAGGGTCTACTGCTATACCTTCTCCTAATATAAGATGTCCAAGGAATCCAACTTCCTTCAACCAAAACTCACATTTGTTGAACTTGGCATACAACTGATGTTCCCTGAGCTTCTCGAGAACTAAACGCAAATGCTCCTTGTGCTCCTCTTCATTCTTCGAGTGACCAAAATATCATCAATGAACACCACAACAAACTTATCCAAGAACTCCATGAACACCTTATTCATCATACATGAAATAGGCAGGGGCATTTGTCAATCCAAAAGACATAACCGTGTCCTCATATAGCCCATACCTTGTGGTGAAGGCTGTCTTGGGTATATCATGTTTTCGGATCTTCAGCTGGTGGTATCCTGATCGCAGGTCGATCTTGGAAAATACTTTAGCTCCTTGTAGCAGGTCAAACAAATCATTGATCATCGGTAGTGGGTACTTGTTCTTGATTGTCACTTCATTCAATGCATGATAATCAACAACCATTCTCAACGATCCATCCTTCTTCTCAACCAAGAGCACTGGGGCTCCCCACGGTGACGAACTTTGTCGAATGTAACCTTTCTCCAGTAACTCCTTAATCTGCTTCTTAATTTCCTCCAGAACATTTGCGGGCATCCAGTATGGTCTCTTTGATATTGGTCTGGTGCCTGGCAACAACTCTATCAAAAGTTCACTGTCTCGATCCGGTGGCATGCCTAGTAGTTCCTCTGGAAATACATCTGTGTAATCCTTCACAACAGGCACTTCCTCCTGAACAATTCCCGAGAGATAATTTACTTGGGTCCTCTTTGGCACATGCCTGGATACATACTTGATCCTTTTTCCCTCCGGGGTGGTAAGCAGAATTGACTTACTAGCACAGTCAATGTTCCCTCCATACTTCGATAGCTAATCCATGCCTAGAATTATATCCAATCCTTGTGACTCCAAAATTATTAGATCTGAGGGGAAAACATGGCTACCAATGGTTAAGGGTAACCGATCGCACCATCGGCTGGCCATATACTCTGCTCCTGGCGAGCTTACTAACATGGGTGACCTAAGGGCTAAGGTGGGTAACTTAAACTTGTCCACAAATCCCCTTGATATGTATGAATGTGATGCACCAGTATCAAAAAGAACGAGAGTGGTAAATGACTTAACCAAAAACTTACCGATAACTGCATCTGGCTACTCCTCAACCTCCTCCATGTTGACGTAGTTCACCTGACCACTGGTGAAAGGAGTGGGCTTCTTCCCAGATCTTCCATTGTCATCTCCATTCTTGGCTTCACAACACTCGGTGGCGTAGTTGTAACATCCCAAATTTTCAATTTGGAATGTTATACATAGATCATCATTGCATATTATATTTTATTGCTTTTTGTCCTGATCCAGAAATTCTACGCAACTCAAGGACCCTCGGAGAGAGTTGGGATTTTTGTTATTTTCATATTTGAGTTTTCTCAAATTTTGAAAATAGGATCATTTGATTTTATTTATTTTATCTTCAATTATTTCTATTAAAAAAATACGAGAGAGGGAATAAAATGACTTTCCCAAAATAAAGAAATATTCAGGATTTAATAAAAAAATCAAATAAGATTAATTTTTGAGTTTTCGCTATTTTATTTGAATTTAGGAAAAATTGCACGTTTTTTAAAACTGCATTTTAGGGCCAAGAAAATGTTCATCTCGTTCTAAATATTTTATTTAGACAGTGAAAAATTGTTTTGGCATTTTTAGATTTTTATTTATTTTTGTACAATTTTTCTTAGTTTCAGTGGAATTGTTTAAAAAAAATCTCCCGCGCCCGACTAGGCCGAAGGCCCAACCGAGCCAGGCCAGCCCGCGCCGCCGCCGCCTTCCGCGCCGCCACCGAGTCTGGCCGGGGCACGCCTCCCAAGGCCGACCCCGACCCGGCGCCCCCTGCCCCCTTCCCCAAGCCGGATGACGCGCCCCCTCCATAAATAGTCGCCGCCGCCGACCTACACCGCCACCTCGAGCCGCCCCGCCGTCGCCCGACTCGAGCCGCCGCCGCCGCCTTTACGCCGCCGCCGCCCGTAGCCGCCGGCGTTAATGCCAGCGACCGCCGCCGGAGCCCCACGCCGCCTCCCCTCGCCCCGCCGGAGCCGCCGTGGTTCGTTTTTAAAAAAACGATTCGGTTTTTTTAGAAACCCTAGTTTTCGTTTTTTTCGAATAGATCGATTTTTTTCCGGTTTATCTATTTAGCGAGCGTTCGCTCGTTCGTTCATTTTAACGGACGAGTTCATCATTTAGTTTCAGTTAACGAACGTTCATTCGTTAATCTGTTCGTCAGTTTTTCTTTTTCTCAGATTTTCCGCGATTATTTCTGATCGTGATTTCTGATACGATTTTCGTTCTAGTATAACTTTCCGCTCGTTTATCGGAATCAGGCGATTCAAGCGCCTAGAGTTTTGTCTCGAAACCCTCTTTCCGTTTAACCAACTCAAACAAGTTTTTGCTTCTGTGAAATTTGATTTTGGTCCAGATTACTGAACATAGCTTGTTTCTTTCGTCGTTTGTGTTTCGTTGCTTCGTTCGATGAGTCTTTTTGTAAACTGGAGTTCTTAAGTTGAACTTTCTGGTTAGTTCTCTTATTTGAGTTTTACCTATGCATTAGATGAGTACTTATTGTATGCTTGTTTTTTGCGATAGAGTACCCGGAGTGCGCCGCTTGCTACTTCGAATCTCTAGGTTTCACGGATCATCAGCAAGGCAAGTAACACTTTGATCATACCTCTTTACTACCCAGTTTTATTGCATTAGATCAATCCTCAAACAATTGCATGATTAGGATCTGATTAATATGTGGGTTTGGGGAAGTAGATGAGGTAGTACCAATTACCTGTTTTATATCAAACCCTTGGGAGTTACTTCTACGTTTGCTATTTATGCCATGCTATGCTAGTAGACGTGGATTGGGTGAGTGTATCCATGATAGATGTGAGATTGTTAAATTTAATGGTTTATTTAAGGTGGCAACTTTAATACACATCTGGGTGGATTGAGGCACCTGGGTATTCAAGCGATTACCTGTTTTTCTTTATCGACCGCCACCCAGGCTCAAAGGGGATCATGAGATTATTCATGCTAGAAACTTCCGTGTGCAGCCACAAGCTAGTATGGGCTCTAGCATAGTTGATTAAGTCGTGCGAACTCTTACAGTGGTAGACTAGCAGATGTAGGGGAAAGTAGGTGTAACTGTCTACCCGATCGTAAGGTGCTAGCGCTTCTGAAAGACTATGTCTCGGTCATCCATTTCTCAAACACCATGTAGTGCGAAAAATCCAACGGTGGAGATCGAGTCTTGTGGGGAAAAGTGCGTAAACCTCTGCTGAGTGTATAAACTAATCATGGTTAGACGTGTCCCCGGTTATGGACGTTTTGAGTATCTAGTACTTGGATTATCATGTGAATCTCATCATGTTACTTTAATTAATTTTGTTGGGTTTTAATGATGATGCTTAATTGGGATTGAGAGGATGTCTACACTCTCAATGTTTAACAACCACCATGATAGTTAAATAAAATTTATTCCTTTGCAGTAGGGAAAAATTGGCTTTATGCAAAACTGTAACCATAGACCTTTCCACCAACCATATATGCATGTAGTATAGCATATTTCTGCTCATTACTCTCTATGTGTTACATTGCCAGCATATTCCATGTGCTGACCCGTTTCGGGCTGCAACGTTCATGTTGCAGACTTTTCAGACGACGAGTAAGGTGCCTTTAGGTCGTGGTTCTATACTCAGTGATGCCGTTGGAATTGATGGACTCACTTATCTTCCAAGCCTTTCGCTGTTATCGTTATTAGATGGCCTTAAGCCATATATTATTGTAGTAAGTTCTCTTTTGAGACATTCGATGTAATAAGTGTGTGATTGCTACTCTATTATAAATCCTTCAAGTACTGTGCGTGTCAGCATTACTGATCCAGGGATGACACTAAAGCACAGAGATCAGACTGTTTGAGATCTGGTCGCTACAAGATGGTATCAGAGCACACGCTGACTCTAGGACACGACCACTAAGCTAAAAGCCCTAGATCACTACTCACTCTTCTCATTTCTGACTCCACATCTTTTCTATTCTTTTAGGATGGCGAATGCAAGGAACAAGTTCACGCAACCAGATGAAGATACACCCTTTGGACGCCACTAGAAGGAAGTCACTAGATTCCTGAACATCAGAGTACCAAGCTTCACCGGGACCTACATCGCCACTTTAACTGAAGAGGAGCATTGGATGATTCAAGTTCAAGTTCCATGAAGAACGTTTATGCCCGTGATTGAGCCCATAGAGTTTTCCTTCGATGCACCAACCTGGAGTCTAGGAAAGAGCATGGCAGCCCACATCACCATGGGACGCATTGGAGAAGTTTACCAAAAGGATCTCAAGGATACTATCTACCAGATTTGTGGGCGTCAAGATGAGCAATGGGATATGATCAGCACCAGGAAGGATAGATCAATCGCAGCTTTCATCCAGGAGTTAAACCAGCACATTCGACGCCAGGAGAACCAGATGTGCGCAGGCATGATAGATCTGAAGAAGGCCATGACCAAGACCACGGAGTTGGAGGAAGAACTCAAGTCTACACGTGATGGATATGAGGAGGAAATAGCAACCCTCGTGGAGAAGAATGATGATCTGAAGAAGAAGCTAAAAGTATTCATGGGATTTCCCGCAACTGGAGGAGAAGACGATTGTTGCACCTGTCCAAAGAACTACATCATCATCGGCGACACCCTCGGACCTAGACGATAGCGATGATGATTATGTTGATGAAGCTGGAGCAGATATCATGGAGTCTTCATCGGAGCAGTTTTTCTAGTCGACCACCATAACAGTAGTAGTATTCCCCCATGTATCTAGTATAGTTCGAGCACTTTTATAACGTTAGTTAGACCGTTGTATGCCCTTGTTTGAATTGAATGAAGTGATATTGTTTGCTTTTGTCTCATGTGCATATGGGTAGTGTTTTCTCTCTCTAAACCTCATTCTATTCTATTTTCTCATCTATTCTAAACCCTCAGATGCCTCCGAGACATGACAATGGATTTGCTTTCCCACCGGAGCTCACTCAGTTGATGTAACAGCAGAATGCGTTGGTGCAGTTGCTAGTCCAGAATAAGAATCAGGGAAACAACAACAAAAACAACAACCCACCACCGCCACCACCTGTTGATCACTTGACCCGATTCCTTAGACTGAATCCGCCGGTGTTCTCCAGTAGCACCGAGCCGATAGTTGCAGATGATTGGCTCCGCAAGACAGGAAGGGAGTTGACCACTACAGGATGCATAGATGCGGAAAAGGTGCATTTTGCCGCGCATCAACTTCAAGGACTCGCAACAACATGGTGGGAGAATTTCACAGCCACTTATCCTATCGACACTGTCACATGGGATCAGTTTCAGCAGGCTTTCCGTACTGCCCATGTTTCAGCAGGAGCTATGGCCATGAAGAAGCGTGATTTTCGCAACTTGCGCCAAGGAGGACAGACAGTTGGCCAGTATGTGGATGACATTAGTAAATTAGCACGTTATGCCCCAGATGACGTTGCTACAGATGCAGCTAAGCCGGAGAAGTTTCTGGAAGGACTGAATGATGAGCTGAGCATGCAGTTGATGGTAGCAAGTTTTAACAACTACCAGGAGTTGGTAGATCGTGTTCTTATGATTGAAGGGAAGCAGCAGCAGATTGAGAACCACAAGAGGAAGTATGGACAAGGGAAGTACAATTCTGGAGCTCAGCAGAAGCCACGTTTTACCCCGAAATCAGGAGGACACTTTCAGCATACCCATGGAGGAGGTAGCTTGCATAATCACAATGGCCCCAAGAATGGTAATGGGAATGGAGGAAGCAACGCCCAGAACCGTACCAACCCATCAACCCCAGCCAAGAGAGACCTGAGCCAAGTAACTTGCTATAAGTGTCAGAAGACTGGACATTATGCCAATGAATGTCCTGAAGCCCAGAATGGAAATGGCAATGGAAGCTCTAGGAAGAAGCCGAACCCTTTCAACAGGGGACAGGTGAACCACGTTAATGTGGAGGAGGTTGAAGCCCAACCAGATGCAGTAATAGGTAAGTTTTTGGTTAAGTCATTTACTGCAATCATTCTTTTTGATATTGGTGCATCGCGTTCATACATATCAAGGGGATTTGTGGATAAGTATAAACTGCCCACCAAGGTTCTTAGAACACCTACGTTCGTAAGCTCACCAGGAGCGGAGTATATGGCCAGTCGAGGAAGTTTTCAAGTGGACTGAGGAATGTGACGCCAGTTTCCAGGAGTTGAAGAAACATTTGGTTACATCGCCAGTGTTGATTCTGCCAGATCAGCGCAAGGATTATGCAGGAGGGAAGACTGAAGGAAATATGCCCTAGAGGCAATAATAAAGTTATTATTTATTTCCTCATATCATGATAAATGTTTATTATTCATGCTATAATTGTATTAACCGAAACATGATACATGTGTGAATACATAGACAAACTTAATGTCACTAGTATGCCTCTACTTGACTAGCTCATTTATCAAAGATGGTTATGTGTCCTAACCATAGACATGTGTTGTCATTTGATTAACGGGATCACATCATTAGGAGAATGATGTGATTGACTTGACCCATTCCGTTAGCTTAGCACTTGATCGTTTAGTATGTTGCTATTTCTTTCTTCATGACTTATACAAGTTCCTATAACTATGAGATTATGCAACTCCCATTTATTGGAGGAACACTTTGTGTGCTACCAAATGTCACAACGTAACTGGGTGATTATAAAGGAGCTCTACAGGTGTCTCCAAAGGTAAATGTTGAGTTTGCATATTTCGAGATTAGGTTTTGTCACTCCAATCATCGGAGAGGTATGTCTGGGCCCTCTCGGTAATGCACATCACTATAAGCCTTGCAAGCAATGTAACTAATGAGTTAGTTACGGAATGATGCATTACGTAACGAGTAAAGAGACTTGCTGGTAACGAGATTGAACTAGGTATTGGATACTGACGATCGAATCTCGGGCAAGTAACATACCGATGACAAAGGGAACAACGTATGTTGTTATGCGGTTTGACCGATAAAGATCTTCATAGAATATGTAGGAGCCAATATGAGCATCCAGGTTCCGCTATTGGTTATTGACCGGAAACAGTTCTAGGTCATGTCTACATAGTTCTCGAACCCGTAGGGTCTGCACGCTTAAGGTTTTCAGTGACAGTTATATTATGAGTTTATGAGTTTTCATGTACTGAAGTTTGCTTGGAGTCCCGAATGAGATTACGGACATGACGAGGAGTCTCGAAATGGTCGAGACATGAAGATTGATATATTGGAAGCCTATATTTGGATATCGGAAGTGTTCCGGGTGAAATCGGGATTTTATCAGAGTACCGGGAGGTTACCAGAACCCCCCGGGAGCTTAATGGGCCTATATGGGCCTTAGTGGAAATAGAGGGGAGCAAGGGGGTGTGGGGCGCGCCCCCCCAAGGCCCAAACCGAATTGGTTTAGGGCAAGGGGGGCCGGGCCCCCTCTTTCCTTCTCCCCCTCTCCCTTTCCTTCTCCTCTCCTAGTCCAACAAGGAAGAGGGGAGTCCTACACCCGGTGGGAGTAGGACTCTCCATGGCGCGCCCCCTCCTAGGCCGGCCGCCCCCCCCTGGCTACTTTATATACGGGGGAGGGGGCACCCCATAGACACAACAATTGATCTCTTGATCTCTTAGTCGTGTGCGGTGCCCCCCTCCACCATAGTCCTCGATAATATAGTAGCGGTGCTTAGGCGAAGCCCTGCGACGGTTGAACATCAAGATATTCACCACGCCGTCGTGCTGACAGAACTCTTCCCCAACACCCTGCTGGATCGGAGTCCGGGGATCGTCATCGAGCTGAACGTGTGCTAGAACTCGGAGGTGTCGTAGTTTCGGTGCTTGATCGGTCGGGCCGTGAAGACGTACGACTACATCAACCGCGTTGTTCTAATGCTTCTGCTTTTGGTCTACGAGGGTACGTGGACAACACTCTCCCTTCTCGTTGCTATGCATCACCATGATCTTGCGTGTGCCTAGGAATTTTTTTGAAATTACTACGTTCCCCAACAGTGGCATCCGAGCCTGGTTTTATGCGTAGATGTCATATGCACGAGTAGAACACAAGTGAGTTGTGGGTGATACAAGTCATACTGCTTACCAGCATGTCATACTTTGGTTCAGCGGTATTGTGAGATGAAGCGGCCCGTACCGACATTACGCGTACGCTTACGCGAGACTGGTTTCACCGTTACGAGCACTCGTTGCTTAAAGGTGACTGGCGGGTGTCTGTCTCTCTCACTTTAGTTGAACCGAGTGTGGCTACGCCCCGTCCTGGCGAAGGCTAAAACAGCACTAACCTGACGAACTATCGTTGTGGTTTTGATGCGTAGGTAAGAACGGTTCTTGCTCAGCCCGTAGCAGCCACATAAAATTTGCAACAACAAAGTAGAGGACGTCTAACTTGTTTTTGCAGGGCATGTTGTGATGTGATATGGTCAAGACGTGATGCTATATTTTATTGTATGAGATGATCATGTTTTGTAACCGAAGTTATCGGCAACTGGTAGGAGCCATATGGTTGTCGCTTTATTGTATGAAATGCAAACGCCCTATAATTGCTTTACTTTATCACTAAGCGGTAGCGATAGTCGTAGAAGCAATAGATGGCGTAACGACAATGATGCTACGATGGAGATCAAGGTGTTGCGCCGGTGATGATGGTGATCACGACGGTGCTTCGGAGATGGAGATCACAAGCACAAGATGATGATGGCCATATCATATCACTTATATTGATTGCATGTGATGTTTATCCTTTATGCATCTTATCTTGCTTTGATTGACGGTAGCATTTTAAGATGATCTCTCACTAAAATTATCAAGAAGTGTTCTCCCTGAGTATGCACCGTTGCGAAAGTTCTTCGTGCTGAGACACCACGTGATGATCGAGTGTGATAGGCTCTACGTTCAAATACGACGGGTGCAAAACAGTTGCACACGCAAAATACTCAGGTTAAACTTGACGAGCCTAGCATATACAGATATGGCCTCGGAACACGGAGACCGAAAGGTCAAACGTGAATCATATAGTAGATATGATCAACATAGTGATGTTCTCCATTGAATGTTCACCATTGAAACTACTCCATCTCACGTGATGATTGGACATGGTTTAGTTGATTTGGATCACGTAATCACTTAGATGACTAGAGAGATGTCTGTCTAAGTGGGAGTTCTTAAGTAATAAGATTAATTGAACTTAAATTTATCATGAACTTAGTACCTGATAGTATTTTGCTTGTCTATGTTTGTTGTAGATAGATGGCTCGTGTTGTTGTTCCGTTGAATTTTAATGCGTTCCTTGAGAAAGCTAAGTTGAAAGATGATGATAGCAACTACACGGACTGGGTCCGTAACTTGAGGATTATCCTCATTGCTGCACAGAAGAATTACGTCCTGGAAGCACCGCTGGGTGCCAGGCCTGCTGCAGATGCAACTGACGACGTTAAGAACGTCTGGCAGAGCAAAGCTGATGACTACTCAATAGTTCATTGTGCCATGCTTTACGGCTTGGGACCGGGTCTTCAACGACGTTTTGAACTTCATGGAGCATATGAGATGTTCCAGGAGTTGAAGTTAATATTTCAAGCAAATGCCTGGATTGAGAGATATGAAGTCTCCAATAAGTTCTATAGCTATAAGATGGAGGAGAATAGTTCTGGCAGTGAACATATACTCAAAATGTCTGGGTATAATAATCACTTGATTCAACTGGGAGTTAATCTTCCTGATGATAGTGTCATTGACAGAATTCTCCAATCACTGCCACCAAGCTACAGGAGCTTCCTGATGAACTATAATATGCAAGGGATGGACAAGACTATTCCCGAGCTCTTCGCAATGCTAACAGCTATGGAGGTAGAAATCAAGAAGGAGCATCAAGTGTTGATGGTCAATAAGACCACTAGTTTCAAGAAAAAGGGTAAAGGGAAGAAGAAGGGGAACTTCAAGAAGAACAAGAAGCAAGTTGTTGCTCAAGAGAAGAAACCCAAATCTAGACCTAAGCCTGAGACTGAGTGCTTCTACTGCAAGTAGACTGGACACTGGAAGGGGAACTGCCCCAAGTATTTGGCGGATAAGAAGGATGGCAAAGTGAACAAAGGTATATGTGATATACATGTTATTGATGTGTACCTTACTAATGCTCACAGTAGTACTTGGGTATTTGATACTGGTTCTGTTGCTAATATTTGCAACTCAAAACAGGGACTACGGATTAAGCGAAGATTGACTAAGGACGAGGTGACGATGCGCGTGGAAAATGGTTCCAAAGTCGATGTGATCGCGGTCGGCACGCTACCTCTACATCTACCATCGGGATCAGTTTTAGACCTAAATAATTGTTATTTGGTGCCAGCATTGAGCATGAACATTATATCTAGATCTTGTTTGATGCGAGACGGTTATTCATTTAAATCAGAGAATAATGGTTGTTCTATTTATATGAGTAATATCTTTTATGGTCATGCACCCTTGAAGAGTGGTCTATTTTTATTGAATCTCGATAGTAGTGATACACATATTCATAATGTTGAAGCCAAAAGATGCAGAGTTGATAATGATAGTGCAACTTATTTGTGGCACTGCCGTTTAGGTCATATCGGTGTAAAGCGCATGAAGAAACTCCATACTGATGGACTTCTGGAATCACTTGATTATGAATCACTTGGTACTTGCGAACCGTGCCTCATGGGCAAGATGACTAAAACACCGTTCTCCAGAGCTATGGAGCGAGCAACTGATTTGTTGGAAATCATTCATACTGATGTATGTGGTCCAATGAATATTGAGGCTCGCGGCGGGTATCGTTATTTTCTCACCTTCACAAATGATTTGAGCAGATATGGGTATATCTATTTGATGAAACACAAGTCTGAAACATTTGAAAAGTTCAAAGAATTTCAGAGTGAAGTGGAAAATCATCATAACAAGAAAATAAAATTTCTACGATCTAATCGTGGAGGAGAATATTTGAGTTACAAGTTTGGTTTACATTTGAAGCAATGCGGAATAGTTTCACAACTCACGCCACCTGGAACACCACAACGAAATGGTGTGTCCGAACGTCGTAATCGTACTTTACTAGATATGGTACGATCTATGATGTCTCTTACTGATTTACCGCTATCGTTTTGGGGTTACGCTTTAGAGACGGCCGTATTCACGTTAAATAGGGCACCATCAAAATCCGTTGAGATGAGGCCTTATGAACTATGGTTTGGCAAGAAACCAAAGTTGTCGTTTCTTAAAGTTTGGGGCTGCGATGCTTATGTGAAGAAACTTCAACCAGATAAGCTCGAACTCAAATCAGAGAAATGTGTCTTCATAGGATACTCAAAAGAGACTATTGGGTACACCTTCTATCAAAGATCTGAGGGCAAGATTTTCGTTGCTAAATTCGGATCCTTTCTAGAGAAGGAGCTTCTCTTGAAAGAAGTGAGTGGGAGGAAAGTAGAACTTGATGAGGTAACTGTACCTGCTCCCTTATTAGAAAGTAGTTCATCACAAGAACCGGTTCCTATGACAACTACACCAATCAGTGAGGAAGCTAATGATATTGATCATGAAACTTCAGGTCAAGTTACTACTAAACCTCGTAGGTCTACCAGAGTAAGATCCGCACCAGAGTGGTACGGTAATCCTATTCTGGAAGTCATGTTACTTGACCATGGCGAACCTACGAACTATGAGGAAGCGATGATGAGCCCAGATTCCGCAAAATGGCTTGAAGCCATGAAATCTGAGATTGGATCCATGTATGAGAACAAAGTATGGACTTTGGTTGACTTGCCCGATGATCGACAAGCCATCGAGAATAAATGGATCTTCAAGAAGAAGACTGACGCCGATGGTAAAGTAACTGTCTACAAAGCTCGACTTGTTGCGAAAGGTTTTCGACTAGTTCAAGGGGTTGACTACAATGAGACTTTCTCACCCGTAGCAATGCTTAAGTTTGTCCGAATCATGTTAGCAATTGCCGCATTTTATGATTATGAAATTTGGCAAATGGATGTCAAAACTGCATTCCTGAATGGATTTCTGGGAGAAGAGTTGTATATGATGCAGCCAGAAGGTTTTGTCGATCCAAAAGGTACTAACAAAGTGTGCAAGCTCCAGCGATCCATTTATGGACTGGTGCAAGCATCTCAGAGTTGGAATAAATGCTTTGATAGTGTGATCAAAGCATATGGTTTTATACAGACTTTTGGAGAAGCCTGTATTTACAAGAAAGTGAGTGGGAGCTCTGTAGCATTTCTGATATTATATGTAGATGACATATTATTAATTGGAAATGATATAGAATTTATGGATAGCATAAAGGGATACTTGAATAAAAGTTTTTCAATGAAAGACCTCGGTGAAGCTGCTAACATATTGGGCATCAAGATCTATAGAGATAGATCAAGACGCTTAATTGGACTTTCACAAAGCACATACCTTGATAAAGTTTTGAAAAAGTTCAAAATGGATCAGGCAAAGAAAGGGTTCTTACCTGTATTATAAGGTGTGAAGCTGAGTCAGACTCAATGCTCGACCACAGCAGAAGATAGAGAGAAAATGAAAGATGTTCCCTATGCTTCAGCCATAGGCTCTATCATGTATGCAATGCTGTGTACCAGACCTGATGTATGCTTAGCAATAAGTTTAGCAGGGAGGTACCAAAGTAATCCAGGAGTGGATCACTAGACAGCAGTCAAACGTATCCTTAAATACCTGAAAAGGACTAAGGATATGTTTCTCATTTATGGAGGTGACAAAGAGCTAGTCGTAAATGGTTACGTCGATGCAAGCTTTGACACTGATCCGGACGATTCTAAATCGCAAACCGGATACGTGTTTATATTGAACGGGTGGAGCTATCAGTTGGTGCAGTTCTAAATAAAGCGTCGTGGCGGGATCTACATGCGAAGCGGAGTACATAGCTGCTTCGGAAGCAGCAAATGAAGGAGTCTGGATGAAGGAGTTCATTTCCGATCTAGGTGTCATACCTAGTGCAACGGGACCAATGAAGATCTTCTGTGACAATACTGGTGCAATTGCCTTGGCAAAGGAATCCAGATTTCACAAGAGGACCAAGCATATCAAGAGACGCTTCAATTCCATCCGGGACCAAGTCCAGGTGGGAGACATAGAGATTTGCAAGATACATACAGATCTGAATGTTGCAGACCCGTTGACTAAGACTCTTCCACGAGCAAAACATGATCAGCACCAAGACTCGATGGGTGTTAGAATCATTACTGTGTAATCTAGATTATTGACTCTAGTGGAAGTGGGAGACTGAAGGAAATATGCCCTAGAGGCAATAATAAAGTTATTATTTATTTCCTCATATCATGATAAATGTTTATTATTCATGCTATAATTGTATTAACCGGAAACATGATCATGTGTGAACACATAGACAAACTTAATGTCACTAGTATGCCTCTACTTGACTAGCTCATTAATCAAAGATGGTTATGTTTCCTAACCATAGACATGTGTTGTCATTTGATTAACGGGATCACATCATTAGGAGAATGATGTGATTGACTTGACCCATTCCGTTAGCTCAGCACTTGATCGTTTAGTATGTCGCTATTGATTTCTTCATGACTTATACAAGTTCCTATAACTATGAGATTATGCAACTCCCGTTTATCGGACGAACACTTTGTGTGCTACCAAACGTCACAACATAACTGGGTGATTATAAAGGAGCTCTACAGGTGTCTCCAAAGGTAAATGTTGAGTTGGCATATTTTGAGATTAGGTTTTGTCACTCCAATCGTCGGAGAGGTATCTCTAGGCCCTCTCGGTAATGCACATCACTATAAGCCTTGCAAGCAATGTAACTAATGAGTTAGTTACGAAATGATGCATTACGTAATGAGTAAAGAGGCTTGCCGGTAACGAGATTGAACTAGGTATTGGATACTGACGATCGAATCTCGGGCAAGTAACATACCGATGACAAAGGGAACAACGTATGTTGTTATGCGGTTTAACCGATAAAGATCTTCGTAGAATATGTAGGAGCCAATATGAGCATCCAGGTTCCGCTATTGGTTATTGACCGAAAACAGTTCTAGGTCATGTCTACATAGTTCTCGAACCCGTAGGGTCCGCACGCTTAAGGTTTCGATGATAGTTATATTATGAGTTTATGAGTTTTGATGTACCGAAGTCTGTTTGGAGTCCCGAAAGAGATTACGGACATGACGAGGACTCTCGAAATGGTCGAGACATGAAGATTGATATATTGGAAGCCTATATTTGGATATCGGAAGTGTTCCGGGTGAAATCAGGATTTTACCGGAGTACCGGGAGGTTACCAGAACCCCCCCGGGAGCTTAATGGGCCTATATGGGCCTTAGTGGAAATAGAGGGGAGCAAGAGGGTGTGGGGCGCGCCCCCCCAAGGCCCAAACCAAATTGGTTTAGGGCAAGGGGGGCCGGCCCCCCTCTTTCCTTCTCCCCCTCTCCCTTTCCTTCTCCTCTCCTAGTCCAACAAGGAAGAGGGGAGTCCTACTCCCGGTGGGAGTAGGACTCCCCATGGCACGGCCCCTCCTAGGCCGGCCGCCCCCTTCCCCCTTGGTTCCTTTATATACGGGGGAGAGGGGCACCCCATAGACACAATAGTTGATCTCTTGATCTCTTAGTCGTGTGCGGTGCCCCCCTCCACCATAGTCCTCGATAATATTGTAGCGGTGCTTAGGCGAAGCCCTGCGACGGTAGAACATCAAGATCGTCACCATGCCGTCGTGCTGACGGAACTCTTCCCCAACACCCTGCTGGATCGGAGTCTGGGGATCGTCATCGAGCTGAACGTGTGCTAGAACTTGTAGGTGCCGTAGTTTCGGTGCTTGATCGGTCGGGCCGTGAATACGTACGACTACATCAACCGCATTGTTCTAACGCTTCCGCTTTTGGTCTACGAGGGTACGTGGACAACACTTTCCCTTCTCGTTGCTATGCATCACCATGATCTTGCGTGTGCGTAGGATTTTTTTTGAAATTACTACGTTCCCCAACAAAGAGTTGTTTCGTATGCTTCACGACAGCTTAAGCCACATGAGTTGAATTATGCCACACATGATTTGGAGTTAGCAGCCGTAGTGCACGCATTGAAGACATGGAGACATTTTCTCATCGGAAACCATTGTGAGGTGTACACGGATCACAAGAGTTTGAAGTACATTTTCACACAGAAGGAGCTGAATCTTAGGCAAAGGAGATGGTTGGAGCTCATCAAGGATTATGATATGAGATTGCATTATCACCCTAGAAAGGCTAACGTAGTAGCTGATGCGTTGAGCCACAAGAGCCATGTCAACACGCTCATGACCGGAGAGTTACCAACGGAGTTAGCCGAGGATCTTCGTGAGCTATGTTTGGAGATAGTTCCGAGAGGCTATGTAGCAGCATTGGAGATTCAGTCTACTTTGATGGATAAGATCAGAGAAGCTCACAAGACTGACAAGGAGATTGCCTCTATAAAGAAGAAGATGAGCAAAGGAAAAGCTAAAGGATTTTGTGGGGATGAGCATGATACCTTATGGTTTGAGGACCGCGTTTATGTGCCTAATGGTCCGGAGATCAGGAAGTTGATTCTGCAAGAGGCCCATGATTCGTCGTATTCGATTCACCCAGGAAATACCAAGATGTATTTGGATTTGAAGGACACTTTCTGGTGGACCAGAATGAAGAAGGATATTGCGGAGTATGTAGCAGTTTGTGATGTATGTCAGAGAGTGAAGGCAGAACATCAAAAGCCAGCATAATTGTTACAGCCATTGCCGATACCAGAATGGAAGTGGGATAAGTTAGGCATGCATTTTATCACAGGATTTCCCAGGACTCATTCAGGCTATGACTCGATTTGGGTTGTAGTCTATCGTTTGATGAAGGTAGCTCATTTCATCCCAGTGAAGACCACATACACCAGTGCTAAGTTGGCTAAGATATACATGACCAGGATCGTATGTCTGCATGGAGTTCCGAGGAGCATTGTATCAGATAGCGGAACCTAGTTTACCTCAAAGTCCTGGAATCAGTTGCACGAAACTTTGGGAACCAGGCTGGAGTTCAGTACAGCCTTTCATCCGCAGACAGATGGACAAACCGAGAGAGTCAATCAGATTTTGGAGGATATGCTAAGAGCTTGTGTGCTAGATTATGGATCTAGTTGGGACGATAATTTGCCATATGCAGAGTTCTCTTACAACAACAGTTATCAATCTTGTTTGAAGATGGCCCCTTTCGAAGCCTTGTACGGAAGAAGTGTTGGAAATATGCCCTAGAGGCAATAATAAATTGATTATTATTATATTTCCTTGTTCATGATAATCGTTTATTATCCATGCTAGAATTGTATTGATAGGAAACTCAGATACATGTGTGGATACATAGACAACACCATGTCCCTAGTAAGCCTCTAGTTGACTAGCTCGTTGATCAATAGATGGTTACGGTTTCCTGACCATGGACATTGGATGTCGTTGATAACGGGATCACATCATTAGGAGAATGATGTGATGGACAAGACCCAATCCTAAGCCTAGCACAAGATCATGTAGTTCGTATGCTAAAGCTTTTCTAATGTCAAGTATCATTTCCTTAGACCATGAGATTGTGCAACTCCCGGATACCGTAGGAGTGCTTTGGGTGTGCCAAACGTCACAACGTAACTGGGTGGCTATGAAGGTACACTACGGGTATCTCTGAAAGTGTCTGTTGGGTTGGCACGAATCGAGATTGGGATTTTGTCACTCCGTGTAAACGGAGAGGTATCTCTGGGCCCACTCGGTAGGACATCATCATAATGTGCACAATGTGACCAAGGGGTTGATCACGGGATGATGTGTTACGGAACGAGTAAAGAGACTTGCCGGTAACGAGATTGAACAAGGTATCGGTATACCGACGATCGAATCTCGGGCAAGTAACATACTGATAGACAAAGGGAATTGAATACGGGATTGATTAAGTCCTTGACATCGTGGTTCATCCGATGAGATCATCGTGGAACATGTGGGAGCCAACATGGGTATCCAGATCCCGCTGTTGGTTATTGACCGGAGAACGTCTCGGTCATGTCTGCATGTCTCCCGAACCCGTAGGGTCTACACACTTAAGGTTCGATGACGCTAGGGTTATAAAGGAAGCTTGTATGTGGTTACCGAATGTTGTTCGGAGTCCCGGATGAGATCCCGGACGTCACGAGGAGTTCCGGAATGGTCCGGAGGTAAAGATTTATATATAGGAAGTCCTGTTTCGGCCATCGGGACAAGTTTCGGGGTCATCAGTATTGTACCGGGACCACCGGAAGGGTCCCGGGGGCCCACCGGGTGGGGCCACCTGCCCCGGGGGGCCACATGGGCTGTAGGGGGTGCGCCTTGGCCTACATGGGCCAAGGGCACCAGCCCCTAGAGGCCCATGCGCCAAGATATAGGAAAAAGGGGAGAGTCCTAAAGGGGGAAGGCACCTCCGAGGTGCCTTGGGGAGGATGGACTCCTCCAGCCCTCTTAGCCGCACCCCTTCCTTGGAGGAGGGGGCAAGGCTGCGCCTCCCCCCTCTCCCCTGCCCCTATATATAGTGGAGGGGAGGGAGGGCATCCATACCTGAGCCCTTGGCGCCTCCCTCCCTCCCGTGACACCTCCTCCTCTCCCGTAGGTGCTTGGCGAAGCCCTGCAGGATTGCCACACTTCTCCATCACCACCACGCCGTTGTGCTGCTGCTGGATGGAGTCTTCCTCAACCTCTCCCTCTCTCCTTGCTGGATCAAGGCGTGGGAGACATCGTCGAGCTGTACGTGTGTTGAACGCGGAGGTGCCGTCCGTTCGGCACTAGGATCATCGGTGATCTGAATCACGACGAGTACGACTCCATCAACCCCGTTCACTTGAACGCTTCCGCTTAGCGATCTACAAGGGTATGTAGATGTACTCCCCTATCTACTCGTTGCTGGTCTCTCCATAGATAGATCTTGGTGTTACGTAGGAAAATTTTTGAATTTCTGCTACGTTCCCCAACAGTGGCATCATGAGCTAGGTCTATTGCGTAGATTCCTTGCACGAGTAGAACACAAAGTAGTTGTGGGCGTCGATATTGTTCAATATGCTTGCCGTTACTAGTCTTATCTTGATTCGGCGGCATCGTGGGATGAAGCGGCCCGGACCAACCTTACACGTACGCTTATGTGAGACCGGTTCCACCGACAAACATGCACTAGTTGCATAAGGTGGCTGGCGGGTGTCTGTCTCTCCCACTTTAGTCGGATCGGATTCGATGAAAAGGGTCCTTATGAAGGGTAAATAGCAATTGGCATATCACGTTGTGGTTCATGCGTAGGTAAGAAACGTTCTTGCTAGAAACCCATAGCAGCCACGTAAAACATGCAAACAACAATTAGAGGACGTCTAACTTGTTTTTGCAGGGTATGCTATGTGATGTGATATGGCCAAAGGATGTGATGAATGATATATGTGATGTATGAGATTGATCATGTTCTTGTAATAGGATTCACGACTTGCATGTCGATGAGTATGACAACCGGCAGGAGCCATAGGAGTTGTCTTTATTTATTTGTGACCTGCGTGTCAACTTAAACGTCATGTAATTACTTTACTTTATTGCTAACCGTTAGCCATAGTAGTATAAGTAATAGTTGGCGAGGCAACTTCATGAAGACACGATGATGGAGATCATGATGATGGAGATCATGGTGTCATGCCGGTGACGATGATGATCATGGAGCCCCGAAGATGGAGATCAAAAGGAGCAAAGTGATGATGGCCATATCATGTCACTATTTGATTGCATGTGATGTTTATCATGTTTATACATCTTATTTGCTTAGAACGACGGTAGTAAATAAGATGATCCCTTACAACAATTTCAAGAAGTGTTCTCCCCTAACTGTGCACCGTTGCGACAGTTCGCTGTTTCAAAACATCACGTGATGATCGGGTGTTTTATTCAGACGTTCAAATACAACGGGTGTTGACGAGCCTAGCATGTACAGACATGGCATCGGAACACACGCGAAACACTTAGGGTTAACTTGACGAGCCTAGCATGTACAGACATGGCCTCGGAACACGGAGACCGAAAGGTCGAGCATGAGTCGTATAGAAGATACGATCAACATGAAGATGTTCACCGATGATGACTAGTCCGTCTCACGTGATGATCGGACACGGCCTAGTTTGACTCGGATCATGTAATCACTTAGATGACTAGAGGGATGTCTATCTGAGTGGGAGTTCATAAGATGAACTTAATTATCCTGAACATAGTCAAAAGGTTTTTGCAAATTATGTCGTAGCTCACGCTGTAGTTCTACTGTTTAGATATGTTCCTAGAGAAAAATTAGTTGAAAGTTAATAGTAGCAATTATGCGGACTAGGTCCGTAAACTGAGGATTGTCCTCATTGCTTCATAGAAGGCTTATGTCCTTAATGCACCGCTCAGTGTGCTGAACCCCAAACGTCGTTTGTACACGTTTTGATAACTACGTGATAGTTCAGTTAAACGGTTTAGAGTTGAGGCACCAAAGACATTTTTGAAACGTCGTGAAACATATGAGATGTTTCGAGGGCTGAAATTAGGATTTCAGGCTCGTGCCCATGTCAAGAGGTATAAGACCTCCGACGATTTTCTTAGCCTGCAAACTAAGGGAGAAAAGCTCAATCGTTGAGCTTGTGCTCAGATTGTCTGAGTACAACAATCACTTGAATCGAGTGGGAGTTGATCTTCCATATGAGATAGTGATGTTTCCCCAAAGTCATTGCCACCAAGCTGCTAGAGCTTCGTGATGAACTATAACATATCAAGGATAGAGATGATGATCCTTGAGGTATTCGCGATGTTTGACACCGCGAAAGTAGAAATCAAGAAGGAGCATCAATTGTTGATGGTTGGTGAAACCACTAGTTTCAAGAAGGGCAAGGGCAAGAAGGGATACTTCATGAAACGGCAAATCAGCTGCTGCACTAGTGAAGAAACCCAAGGTAAAACCCAAACCCGAGACTAAGTGCTTTTGTAATAAGGGGAACAACCACTAGAGCAGAATTACCCTAGATACTTGGTAGATAAGAAGGCTGGCAAGGTCGATAGAAGTATATTGGATATACATTATGTTAATGTGTACTTTGCTAGTACTCCTAGTAGCACCAGGGTATAGATACCGGTTCGGTTGCTAAGTGTTAATAACTCGAAACAAAAGGCTACGGAATAAACGGAGACTAGCTAAAAGTGAGCTGACGATATATGTTGGAAGTGTTTCCAAGTTTGATGTGATCTAACATCGCACGCTCCCTCTACCATCAAGATTAGTATTAAACCTGAATAAGTGCTCTTGCACCTATAGGAATGGTTTATTGAATCTTGATCGTAGTGATACACATTTTCATGCCAAAAGATATAAGATAGTAATGATAGTACCACTTGCTTGTGGCACTGCCATGTAAGTCATATTGGTATAAAACGCATGAAGAAGCTCCATGTTGATGGATCTTTGGACTCACTCGTTTTTGAAAAGTTTGAGACATGCGAACCATGTCTATTGGAAACTCCATGCAAATGGACCGTTTGAACTCACTTGATTTTGAATCACTTGAGATATGCAAATCATACCACATAGGCAGGATGACTGAAAAGCCTCGGTTTCAGTAAAATGGAACAAGATAGCAACTTGTTGGAAGCAACACATTTTGATGTGTGCAGTCCAATGAGTGCTGAGGCATGCAGTGAATATCGTTATGTTCTTACTTCACAGATGATTCGAGTAGATGTTGAGAATATTTACTTGATGAAACACAAGTCTGAATTATTGAATGGTTCAAGTAATTTCAGAGTGAAGTAGAAGATCATTGTGATAAGAGGATAAAAATATCTATGATATGATCATAGAGATGAATATCTGAGTTACGAGTTTTGGCACACAATTAAGACATTGTGGAAATTGTTTCGCAATTAATACCGCCTGGAACACCATAGTGTGATGGTGTGTCCGAACATCATAGTTACACCCTATTGGATATGGTGCGTACCATGATGTCTCTTATCGAATTACCACTATCGTTCATGGGTTAGGCATTAAAGACAACCACATTCACTTTAAATAGGGCACCACGTAATTCCGATGAGATGACACCGTATGAATTATGGTTTAGAGAAACCTAAGTTGTCGTTTCTTAAAAGTTTGGGGCTGCGACGCTTATGTGAAAAAGTTTCAGGATTAAGCTCGAACCCAAAGCGGATAAAGTACATCTTCATAGGACACCCAAAACAGTTGGGTATACCTCCTAATTCAGATCCGAAAGCAATATGAATTGTTTCTAGAATTGGGTCCTTTCTCGAGGAAAGGTTTCTCTCGAAAGAATTGAGTGGGAGGATGGTGGAGACTTGATGAGGTTATTGAACCGTCACTTCAATTAGTGTATAGCAGGGCACAAAGAGTTGTTCCTGTGGCACCTACACCAATTGAAGTGGAAGCTTATGATATTGATCATGAGACTTCGGATTAAGTCACTACCAAACCTCGTGGGATGACAAGGATGCGTACTACTTCAGAGTGGTACGTAATCCTGTCTTGAAGTCATGTTGCTAGACAACAATGAACCTACGAGCTATGGAGAAGCGATGGTGGGCCCGGATTCCGATAAATGGCTCAAGGCCATAAAACCCGAGAGAGGATCCATGTATGAAAACAAAGTGTAGACTTTGGAAGAACTACTTGATGGTCGTAAGGCTGTTAGGTACAGATGGATTTTGAAAGGAAGACAGACAATGATGGTAAGTGTCACCATTGAGAAAGCTCAACTTGTCGTTAAGATGTTTTTCGACAAGTTCAAGGAGTTAACTACGATGAGACTTTCTCACTCGTAGCGATGCTAAGAGTCTGTTGGAATTATATTAGCAATTACTGCATTATTTATGAAATCTTGCAGATAGGATGTCAAAACATTGTTTCCTCGACGATTCTTGAGGAAAGGTTGTATGTGATACAACCGGAAGGTTTTGTCTATCCTGAAATATGCTAATAAGTATGCAAAGCTCCAGCAATCCTTCTGAGGACTGGAGTGCGCATCTCGGAGTTGGAATGTATGCTTTGATGATGATCAAAGATTTTGGGTGTATACAAAGTTTATGAGAAACTTGTATTTCCAAAGAAGTGAGTGGGAGCACTATAGAATTTCTGATGAGTATATGTTGTTGACATATTAATGATCAGAAATGACGTAAAATTTCTGGAAAGCATATAGGGTTATTTGGAAAGTGTTTTCAATGGAAAACCCGGATTAAGCTACTTGAACATTGAGCATCAAGATCTATAAGGATAGATCAAAACGCTTAATAGTACTTTCAAATGAGCACATGCCTTGACGTGATCTTGAAGGTGTTCAAGATGGATCAGTCAAAGGAGTTCTTGCCTGAGTTGTAAGGTATGAACTTAAGACTTAAAGCTTGACCATGGCAGAATAGAGAGAAAGGAACGAAGGTCGTCCCCTATGCTCAAGACATAGGCTCTACAGTATGCTATGCTGTGTACCGCACCTGAAGTGTGCTTTACCATGAGTCAGTCAAGGGGTACAAGAGTGATCCAAGAATGGATCACAGGACAGCGGTCAAAGTTATCCTTAGTAACTAGTGGACTAAGGAATTTTCTCAATTATGGAGGTGGTAAAAGAGTTCGTCGTAAAGGGTTACGTCGATGCAAGCTTAAACACCTATCCGGATAGCTCTGAGTAGAGATACCGGATACGTATAATGGAGCAACAATTTAGAATAGCTCCAAGTAGAACAGTTATTTGGAATAGCTCCAAATAGAACGTGGTAGCTCCATCTAGGAGATGACATAGAGATTTGTAAAGCACACACGGATCTGAAAGGTTCAGGCCCGTTGACTATAACCTCTCTCACAAGCATAACATGATCAAACCCAGAAGTCATCGAGTGTTAATCACATGGTAAATGTGAACTAGATTATTGACTCTAGTAAACTCTTTGGGTGTTAGTCACATGGGGATGTGACCTTGAGTGTTAATCACATATCGATGTGAACTAGATTATTGACTCTAGTGCAAGTGGGAGACTGTTGGAAATATGCCCTAGAGGCAATAATAAATTGATTATTATTATATTTCCTTGTTCATGATAATCGTTTATTATCCATGCTAGAATTGTATTGATAGGAAACTCAGATACATGTGTGGATACATAGACAACACCATGTCCCTAGTAAGCCTCTAGTTGACTAGCTCGTTGATCAATAGATGGTTACGGTTTCCTGACCATGGACATTGGATGTCGTTGATAACGAGATCACATCATTAGGAGAATGATGTGATGGACAAGACCCAATCCTAAGCCTAGCACAAGATCATGTAGTTCGTATGCTAAAGCTTTTCTAATGTCAAGTATCATTTCCTTAGACCATGAGATTGTGCAACTCCCGGATACCGTAGGAGTGCTTTGGGTGTGCCAAACGTCACAACGTAACTGGGTGGCTATAAAGGTACACTACGGGTATCTCTGAAAGTGTCTGTTGGGTTGGCACGAATCGAGATTGGGATTTTGTCACTCCGTGTAAACGGAGAGGTATCTCTGGGCCCACTCGGTAGGACATCATCATAATGTGCACAATGTGACCAAGGGGTTGATCACGGGATGATGTGTTACGGAACGAGTAAAGAGACTTGCCGGTAACGAGATTGAACAAGGTATCGGTATACCGACGTGATCTTGACGTGAGCACATGCCTTGACGTGATCTTGAAGGTGTTCAAGATGGATCAGTCAAAGAAGGAGTTCTTGCCTGAGTTGTAAGGTATGAAGTTAAGACTTAAAGCTCGACCATGGCAGAATAGAGAGAAAGGAACGAAGGTCGTCCCCTATGCTTAAGACATAGGCTCTACAGTATGCTATGCTGTGTACCGCACCTGAAGTGTGCTTTACCATGAGTCAGTCAAGGGGTACAAGAGTGATCCAAGAATGGATCACAGGACAGCGGTCAAAGTTATCCTTAGTAACTAGTGGACTAAGGAATTTTCTCAATTATGGAGGTGGTAAAAGAGTTCGTCGTAAAGGGTTACGTCGATGCAAGCTTAACACCTATCCGGATAGCTCTGAGTAGAGATACCGGATACGTATAATGGAGCAACAATTTAGAATAGCTCCAAGTAGAACAGTTATTTGGAATATCTCCAAATAGAACGTGGTAGCTGCATCTAGGAGATGACATAGAGATTTGTAAAGCACACACGGATCTGAAAGGTTCAGACCCGTTGACTATAACCTCTCTCACAAGTAACATGATCAAACCCAAGACTCTTTGGATGTTGGTCACATGGTGATGTGACCTGTCAGTGTTAATCACATGGTGATGTGAACTAGATTATTGACTCTAGTGCAAGTGGGAGACTGTTGGAAATATGCTCTAGAGGCAATAATAAATTGATTATTATTATATTTCCTTGTTCATGATAATCGTTTATTATCCATGCTAGAATTGTATTGATAGGAAACTCAGATACATGTGTGGATACATAGACAACACCATGTCCCTAGTAAGCCTCTAGTTGACTAGCTCGTTGATCAATAGATGGTTACGGTTTCCTGACCATGGACATTGGATGTCGTTGATAACGGGATCACATCATTAGGAGAATGATGTGATGGACAAGACCCAATCCTAAGCCTAGCACAAGATCATGTAGTTCGTATGCTAAAGCTTTTCTAATGTCAAGTATCATTTCCTTAGACCATGAGATTGTGCAACTCCCGGATACCGTAGGAGTGCTTTGGGTGTGCCAAACGTCACAACGTAACTGGGTGGCTATGAAGGTACACTACGGGTATCTCTGAAAGTGTCTGTTGGGTTGGCACGAATCGAGATTGGGATTTTGTCACTCCGTGTAAACGGAGAGGTATCTCTGGGCCCACTCGGTAGGACATCATCATAATGTGCACAATGTGACCAAGGGGTTGATCACGGGATGATGTGTTACGGAACGAGTAAAGAGACTTGCCGGTAACGAGATTGAACAAGGTATCGGTATACCGACGATCGAATCTCGGGCAAGTAACATACCGATAGACAAAGGGAATTGAATACGGGATTGATTAAGTCCTTGACATCGTGGTTCATCCGATGAGATCATCGTGGAACATGTGGGAGCCAACATGGGTATCCAGATCCCGCTGTTGGTTATTGACCGGAGAACGTCTCGGTCATGTCTGCATGTCTCCCGAACCCGTAGGGTCTACACACTTAAGGTTCGATGACGCTAGGGTTATAAAGGAAGCTTGTATGTGGTTACCGAATGTTGTTCGGAGTCCCGGATGAGATCTCGGACGTCACGAGGAGTTCCGGAATGGTCCGGAGGTAAAGATTTATATATAGGAAGTCCTGTTTCGGCCATCGGGACAAGTTTCGGGGTCATCGGTATTGTACTGGGACCACCGGAAGGGTCCCGGGGGCCCACCGGGTGGGGCCACCTGCCCCGGGGGGCCACATGGGCTGTAGGGGGTGCGCCTTGGCCTACATGGGCCAAGGGCACCAGCCCCTAGAGGCCCATGCACCAAGATATAGGAAAAAGGGGAGAGTCCTAAAGGGGGAAGGCACCTCCGAGGTGCCTTGGGGAGGATGGACTCCTCCCCCCCTCTTAGCCGCACCCCTTCCTTGGAGGAGGGGGCAAGGCTGCGCCTCCCCCCTCTCCCCTGCCCCTATATATAGTGGAGGGGAGGGAGGGCATCCATACCTGAGCCCTTGGCGCCTCCCTCCCTCCCGTGACACCTCCTCCTCTCCCGTAGGTGCTTGGCAAAGCCCTGCAGGATTGCCACACTCCTCCATCACCACCACGCCGTTGTGCTGCTGCTGGATGGAGTCTTCCTCAACCTCTCCCTCTCTCCTTACTGGATCAAGGCGTGGGAGACATCGTCGAGCTGTACGTGTGTTGAACGCGGAGGTGCCGTCCGTTAGGCACTAGGATCATCGGTGATCTGAATCACGACGAGTACGACTCCATCAACCCCGTTCACTTGAACGCTTCCGCTTAGCGATCTACAAGGGTATGTAGATGCACTCCCCTATCTACTCGTTGCTGGTCTCTCCATAGATAGATCTTGGTGTTACGTAGGAAAATTTTTGAATTTCTGCTACGTTCCCCAACAAGAAGGTGGAGAACCCCATTGTCGTGGGATGAAGTTGGAGATCGCTAGTTGTTTGGACCAGATTTGATTAAGGAATCTGAACAAAAGGTGAAGTTGATTCGCGATAGACTCAAGGTAGCCCAGTCCAGGCAGAAGAGCTATGCAGATTCTAAACACAAGGGGACAGTTTACGAAGTCAGAGACTGAGTTTATCTTCCTGAATCTCCACTTCGTGGAGTTAAGCGCTTTGGAGTTAAAGGAAAATTAGTGCCATGTTTTGTGGGAACATACAAAGTTTTGGAGAGTATGGGAGAAGTTGCTTACAAGTTGGAATTGCCCGAAGGATTGTCAGGAGTTCACAATGTGTTCCACGTTTCTCAGTTGAAGAAGTGACACGCAGAGATGGCTGATATACCACTCAGAGATACCGTGCCGCTGGAAGCGATCCAGTTGGATAGTGATTTGACCTACGAGGAGAAATCGGTCAAGATTCTTGAATATGCTAGCCGAGTCACCTGCAGCAAGGTTATCAAGTTTTGAAAAGTTCAGTGGAGCCACCACACCGAGGATGAAGCCACCTGGGAGCGAGAGGAAGATCTGCTGAAGGACCACCCTCACCTATTTTCTAGCCAACCCGAGTCTCGAGGGCGAGATTCATCTTAAGGGGGGTAGGTTTGTAACATCCCAAATTTTCAATTTGGAATGTTATACATAGATCATCATTGCATATCATATTTTATTGCTTTTTGGCCTGATCCAGAAATTCTACGCAACTCAAGGACCCTCGGAGAGAGTTGGGATTTTCGTTATTTTCATATTTGAGTTTTCTCAAATTTTGAAAATAGGATCATTTGATTTTATTTATTTTATCTTCAATTATTTCTATTAAAAAATATGAGAGAGGGAATAAAATGACTTTCCCAAAATAAAGAAATATTGAGGATTTAATAAAAAAATCGAATAAGATTTATTTTTGAGTTTTCGCTATTTTATTTGAATTTAGGAAAAGTTGCACGTCTATCAAAACTGTATTTTAGGGCCAAGAAAATGTTCATCTCGTTCTAAATATTTTATTTAGACAGTGAAAATTTGTTTTGGTATTTTTAGATTTTTATTTATTTTTCTAGAATTTTTCTTATTTTCAGCGGAATTGTTTTAAAAAAATCTCCCGCGCCCGACTGGGCCGAAGGCCCAGCCGAGCCAGGCCAGCCCGCGCAGCCGCCGCCGAGTCCGGCCGAGGCACGCCTCCCGAGGCCGACCCCTACCCGGCGCCCCCTGCCCCCTTCCCCAAGCCGGACGCCGCCCCCACCTCCATAAATAGCCGCCGCCGCTGCCCCACACCGCCACCCCAAGCCGCCACGCCGCCGCCCGACCCGAGCCGCCGCC
>NC_041385.1:242640577-242648951 GCF_002162155.2 Triticum dicoccoides
GCCGCCGCCCCTAGCCGCCGACGCCGACGCCAGCCACCGCCACCGGAGCCCCACGCCGCCTCCCTCGCCCCGCCGGAGCTGCCCCACCGGAGCACCTCGCCGGAGGTATACGCCGCCCGCCGTCGTGGTCCGGGTTTTTTTTTAAAACCGATCCGGTTTTTTAGAAACCCTAGTTTTCGTTTTTTTCGAATAGATCGTTCGCTTTAATGGACGAGTTCACCGTTTAGTTTTAGTTAACGAACGTTCATTCGTTAATCTGTTTGTCAGTTTTTCTTTTTCTCGGATTTTCCGCGATTATTTCTGATCGCGATTTCTGATCCGATTTTCGTTCTAGTATAACTTTCCGCTCATTTATCGGAATCAGGCGATTCAAGCGCCTAAAGTTTCGTCTCGAAACCCTCTTTCCGTTTAACCAACTCAAACAAGTTTTTACTTCTTTGAAATTTGATTTTGGACTAGATTATCCAAATGATTCGGTTTTTTAGAAACCCTAGTTTTCGTTTTTTTTCAAATAGATCGATTTTTTCGGTTTATCTATTTAGCGAGCGTTCGCTCGTTCGTTCGTTTTAACGGACGAGTTCACCATTTAGTTTCAGTTAACGAACGTTCGTTCGTTAATCTGTTCGTCAGTTTTTCTTTTTCTTGGATTTTCCGCGATTATTTCTGATCGCGATTTCTGATCCGATTTTCGTTCTAGTATAACTTTCCGCTCGTTTATCAGAATCAGGCGATTCAAGCGCCTAGAGTTTCGTCTCGAAACCCTCTTTCCGTTTAACCAACTCAAACAAGTTTTTGCTTCTGTGAAATTTGATTTTGGTCCAGATTAGTAAATGAAGCTTGTTTCTTTCGTCGTTTGTGTTTCGTTGCTTCGTTCGATTTGATTCTTTTTGCAAACCGGAGTTCTTAAGTTGAACTTCCTGGTTAGTTCTCTTATTTGAGTTTTACCTGTGCATTAGACGAGTACTTATTGTATGCTTGTTTGTTGCGATAGAGTACCCGGAGTGCGCCGCTTGCTACTTCGAATCTCTAGGTTTCACGCATCATCAGCAAGGCAAGTAACACTTTGATCATCCCTCTTTACTACCCAGTTTTATTGCATTAGATCAATCCTCAAATAATTGCATGATTAGGATCTGATTAATATGTGGGTTTGGGGAAGTAGATGAGGTAGTACCTATTACCTGTTTTATATCAAACCCTTGGGAGTTACTTCTACGTTTGCTATTTATGCCATGCTATGCTAGTAGACGTGGATTGGGTGAGTGTATCCATGACAGATGTGACATTGTTAAATTTAATGGTTTATTTAAGGTGGCAACTTTAATACACATCTGGGTGGATTGAGGCACCTGGGTATTCCAGCGATTGCCTGTTTTTCTTTATGGGCCGCCACCCAGGCTCAAAGGGGAACATGAGATTATTCATGCTAGAAACTTCCGTTTGCAGCCACAAGCTACTATGGGCTATAGCATAGTTGATTAAGTCGTGCGAACTCTTACAGTGGTAGACTAGCAGATGTAGGGGAAAGTAGGTGTAACTGTCTACCCGATCGTAAGGTGCTAGCGCTTTTGAAAGACTATGTCTCGGTCATCCTTTTCTCAAACACCATGTAGTGCGAGAAATCCAACAGAGGAGATCGAGTCTTGTGGGAAAAAGTGCGTAAACCTCTACAGAGTGTATAAACTAATCATGGTTAGCCGTGTCCCTGGTTATGGACGTTTTGAGTATCTAGTACTTGGATTATCATGTGAATCTCATCGTGTTACTTTAATTAATTTTGTTGGGTTTTAATGATGATGCTTAATTGGGATTGAGAGGGTGTCTACACTCTCAATGTTTAACAACCACCATGATAGTTAAATAAAATTTATTCCTTTGCAGTAGGGAAAAATTGGCTTTATGCAAAACTGTAACCATAGACCTTTCCACCAGCCATATATGCATGTAGTATAGCATATTTCTGCTCATTACTCTCTATGTGTTACATTGCCAGCATATTCCATGTGTTGACCCATTTCGGGCTGCAACGTTCATATTGCAGACTTTTCAGACGACGAGTAAGGTGCCTTTAGGTCGTGGTTCTATACTCAGTGAGGCCGTTGGAGTTGATGGACTCACTTATCTTCCAAGCCTTCAGCGCTTCCAAGCCTTCCGCTGTTATCGTTATTAGATGGCCTTAAGCCATATTTTATTGTAATAAGTTCTCTTTTGAGACATTCGATGTAATACGTGTGTGATTGCTACTCTGTTACAAATCCTTCAAGTACTGTGTGTGTCAGCATTACTGATCCAGGGATGACACTAAAGCACAGAGATCAGACCGTTTAAGGTCTGGTTGCTACAAGATGGTATCAGAGCACACGCTGGCTATAGGACACGACCACTAAGCTAAAAGCCCTAGATCACTACTCACTCTTCTCATTTCTGACACCTCATCTTTTCTATTCTTTTATGATGACATATGCAAGGAACAAGTTCATGCAACCGGATGAAGATACACCCTTTGGACGCCACTTGAAGGAAGTCACTAGATACCTGAACATCAGAGTACGAAGCTTCACCGGGACCTACATCGCCACTTTACCTGAAGAGGAGTGTTGGATGATTCAAGTTCAAGTTCCAGGTAGAACGTTTATGCCCGTCACTGAGCCCATAGAGTTTTCCTTCGATGCACCAACCTGGAGTCTAAGAAAGAGCATGGCAGCCCACATCACCATGGGACGCATTGGAGAAGTTTACCAAAAGGATCTCAAGGATACTATCTACCAGATTTGTGGGCGTCGAGATGAGCAATGGGAGATGATCAGCGCCAGGAAGGATAGATCAATCGCAGCTTTCATCCAGGAGTTAAACCAGCACATTCGACGCCAGGAGAACCAGATGTGCACAGGCCTGAAAGATCTGAAGAAGGCCATGACCAAGATCACGGAGTTGGAGGAAGAACTCAAGTATACACGCGATGGATATGAGGAGGAAATAGCAACCCTCGTGGAGAAGAATGATGATCTGAAGAAGAAGCTAAAAGTATTCATGGGATTTCCCGCAACTGGAGGAGAAGACGATGATTGCACCTGTCCAGAGATCTACATCATCATCGATGACACCGAGTCGGACCTAGACGATAGCAATGATGATTATGTTGGTGAAGCTGGAGCAGATATCATGGAGTCTTCATCGGAGCAATTTTTCTAGTCGACCACCATAACAGTAGTAGTATTCCCCCATGTATCTAGTATAGTCCGAGCACTTTTGTAACGTTAGTTAGACCGTTGTATGCCCATGTTTGAATTGAATGAAGTGATATTGTTTCCTTTTGTCTCATGTGCATATGGGTAGTGTTTTCTCTCTCACCTCATTCTATTCTATTTTCTCATCTATTCTAAACCCTCAAATGCCTCTGAGACATGACAATGGATTTGCTTTCCCACCGGAGCTCACTCAGTTGATCCAGCAGTAGAATACGTTGATGCAGTTGCTAGTCCAGAATCAGAATCAGGGGAACAACAACAAAAACAACAACCCACCACCGCCACCACCTATTGATCACTTGACCCAATTCCTTAGACTGAATCCGCCGGTGTTCTCCAGTAGCACCGAGCCGATAGTTGCAGATGATTGGCTCCGCAAGACAGGAAGGGAGTTGTCCACTACAGGATGCACATATGCGGAAAAGGTGCATTGTGCCGCGTATCATCTTGAAGGACCCGCAACATCATGGTGGGAGAATTTCATAGCCACTTATCCTATCGACACTATCACATGGGATCAGTTTCAGCAGGCTTTCCATACTACCCATGTTTCGGCAGGAGCTATGGCCATGAAGAAGCGTGAGTTTTGCAACTTGCGCCAAGGAGGACGGACAGTTGGCCAGTATGTGGATGACTTTAGTAAATTAGCACGTTATGTCCCAGATAACGTTGCTACAGATGCAGCTAAGCAGGAGAAGTTTCTGGAAGGACTGAATGATGAGTTGAGCATGCAGTTGATGGTAGCAAGTTTCAACAACTACCAGGAGTTGGTAGATCGAGCTCTTATGATTGAAGGGAAGCAGCAGCAGATTGAGAACCGCAAGAGGAAGTATGGACAAAGGAAGTACAATTCTGGAGCTCAGCAGAAGCCACGTTTTACCCCGAAATCGGGAGGACACTTTTAGCATACCCATGGAGGAGGTAGCTCGCATAATCACAGTGGCCCCAAGAATGGTAATGGGAATGGAGGAAGCAACAGCCAGAACCGTACCAACCCATCAACCCCAGCCAAGAGAGACCTGAGCCAAGTTACTTGCTATAAGTGTCAGAAGACTGGACATTATGCCAATGAATGTCCTGAAGCCCAGAATGGAAATGGCAATGGAAGCTCTGGGAAGAAGTCGAACCCTTTCAACAGGGGACAGGTGAACCATGTTAACGTGGAGGAGGTTGAAGCCCAACCAGATGCGGTAATAGGTAAGTTTTTGGTTAAGTCATTTACTGCAATCATTCTTTTTGATACTGGTGCATCGCATTCATACATATCAATGGGATTTGTGGATAAGTATAAACTGCCCACCAAGGTTCTTAGAACACCTACGTTAGTAAGCTCACCAGGAGCGGAGTATATGGCCAGTCGAGGAAGTTTTCAAGTGCCATTGAGTATAGGTAGGCATGTTTTCCCCTTGGATTTAATCATTTTGGAATCGCAAGGTTTGTATGTAATTCTTGGTATGGATTGGCTATCGATGTATGGAGGAAACATCGATTGCGCCAGTAAGTCGATTTTGCTTACCACCCCGGAAGGAAGGAGGATTAATTATGTATCAAGACATGAGCCGAAGAGGACACAAGTAAATTCCTTATCATGAGTTGTGCAGGAGGAAGTACCAGTGGTGAAGGATTTCCCTGATGTATTTCCAGAGGAGTTGCCAGGCTTGCCACCGGATAGAGACATTGAGTTTTTGATTGAGCTTTTGCCAGGCACAGGGCTGATATCTAAGAGACCGTACTGGATGCCCGCACAAGATTTGGAGGAAATTAAGAAGCAAATTAAGGAGTTACTGGATAAAAGCTATATTCGCCCAAGTTCTTCACCTTGGGGATCACTAGTGCTTCTAGTAGAGAAGAAGGATGGATCGTTGAGGATGGTTGTTGATTATCGAGGACTGAATGAAGTGACCATCAGGAACAAGTACCCACTACCGATGATTAATGATTTGTTTGACCAATTGCAAGGAGCTAAGGTATTTTCCAAGATCGATTTGTGATCGGGATACCATCAGTTCAAGATTAGAGAGCAGGATATACCTAAGACGGATTTTACCACCAGGTATGGGCTGTACGAGTATACCATTATGTCATTTGGTCTGACTAACACACCTGCCTATTTCATGAACATGATGAACAAGGTGTTTATGGAGTTTCTGGATAAGTTTGTTGTGGTGTTCATTGATGATATTTTGGTCTACTCAAAGAATAAAGAAGAGCATAAAGAGCATTTGCGTTTGGTACTGGAGAAGCTCAGAGAACATCAGTTATATGCCAAGTTTAGCAAATGTTAGTTTTGGTTGAAAGAAGTTGGATTCCTCGGACATGTTATATCCGGAGAAGGAATAGCAGTAGATCCCACCAAGGTTGTCAGTGTGACAAATTGGGTAGCACCAACAACAGTTGGAGAGATCCGGAGTTTTCTTGGACTGACAGGATACTACCGGAGATACATTGAGAATTTCTGTAAGATTGCAAAACCTATGACGGAGTTGTTGAAGAAGGATACCAAGTTCAAATGGACTGAGGAATGTGACGCCGGTTTCCAGGAGTTGAAGAAACATTTGGTTACATCGCCAGTGTTGATTCTGCCAGATCAGCGCAAGGATTATGCAGGAGGGAAGAGTTGTTTCGTATGCTTCACGACAACTTAAGCCCCATGAGTTGAATTATGCTACACATGATTTGGAGTTAGCAGCCGTAGTGCACGCATTGAAGACATGGAGACATTTTCTCATCGGTAACCATTGTGAGGTGTACACGGATCACAAGAGTTTGAAGTACATTTTCACACAGAAGGAGCTGAATCTCAGGCAAAGGAGATGGTTGGAGCTCATCAAGGATTATGATATGAGATTGGATTATCACCCTGGAAAGGCTAACGTAGTAGCCGATGCGTTGAGCCGCAAGAGCCATGTCAACACGCTCATGACCGGAGAGTTACCAACGGAGTTAGCCGAGGATCTTCGTGAGCTATGTTTGGAGATAGTTCCGAGAGGCTATGTAGCAGCATTGGAGATTTAGTCTACTTTGATGGATAAGATCCGAGAAGCTCAGAAGGCTGACAAGGAGATTGCCTCTATAAAGGAGAAGATGAGCAAAGGAAAAGCTAAAGGATTTCGTGAGGATGAGCACGATACCTTATGGTTTGAGGACCGCGTTTATGTGCCTAATGATCCGGAGAACAGGAAGTTGATTCTGCAAGAGGCCCATGATTCACCGTATTCGATTCACCCAGGAAGTACCAAGATGTATTTGGATTTGAAGGACACTTTCTGGTGGACCGGAATGAAGAAGGATATTGAGGAGTATGTAGCAGTTTGTGATGTATGTCAAAGAGTGATGGCAGAACATCAAAAGCCAGCAGGATTGTTACAGCCATTGCCGATACCAGAATGGAAGTGGGATAAGTTAGGCATGGATTTTATCACGGGATTACCCAGGACTCATTCAGGCTATGACTCGATTTGGGTTGTAGTCTATCATTTGACGAAGGTAGCTCATTTCATCCCAATGAAGACCACATACACCAGTGCTAAGTTGGCTAAGATATACATGACCAGGATCGTATGTCTGCATGGAGTTCCGAGGAGCATTGTATCAGATAGAGGAACCCAGTTTACCTCAAAGTTCTGGAATCAGTTGCACGGAACTTTGGGAACCATGCTGGAGTTCAGTACAGCCTTTCATCCGCAGACAGATGGACAGACCGAGAGAGTCCATCAGATTTTGGAGGATATGCTGAGAGCTTGTGCGCTAGATTATGGATCTAGTTGGGACGATAATTTTCCATATGCAGAGTTCTCTTACAACAACAGTTATCAATCCAGTTTGAAGATGGCCCCTTTCGAAGCCTTGTACGGAAGGAGGTGCAGAACCCCATTGTCATGGGATGAAGTTGGAGATCGCCAGTTGTTTGGACCAGATTTGATTAAGGAATCTGAACAGAAGGTGAAGTTGATTCGCGATGGACTCAAGGTAGCCTAGTCCAGGCAGAAGAGCTATGCAGATTCTAAACGCAAGGAGACAGTTTACTAAGTGTGAGACCGAGTTTATCTTCGTGTATCTCCACTTCATGGAGTTAAGTGCTTTGGAGTTAGGGGAAAATTAGCGCCACGTTTTGTGGGACCATACAAAGTTTTGGAGCGTATGGGAGAAGTTGCTTACAAGTTGGAATTGCCCGAAGGATTGTCAGGAGTTCACGATGTGTTCCTCATTTCCCAGTTGAAGAAGTGTCACGCAGAGATGGCTGATATACCACTGAGAGATACCGTGCCGCTGGAAGCGCTCAAGTTGGATAGTGATTTGACCTACAAGGAGAAACCCGTCAAGATTCTTGAATATGCCAGCCGAGTCACCCGCAGCAAGGTTATCAAGTTTTGCAAAGTTCAGTGGAGCCACCACACCGAGGATGAAGCCACCTGGGAGCGAGAGGAAGATCTGCTGAAGGACCACCCTCACCTATTTTCTAGCCAACCCGAGTCTCAAGGGCGAGATTCATCTTAAGGGGGGTAGGTTTGTAACATCCCAAATTTTCAATTTGGAATGTTATACATAGATCATCATTGCATATCATATTTTATTGCTTTTTGGCCTGATCTAGAAATTCTACGCAACTCAAGGACCCTCGGAGAGAGTTGGGATTTTCGTTATTTTCATATTTGAGTTTTCTCAAATTTTGAAAATAGGATCTTTTGATTTTATTTATTTTATCTTCAATTATTTCTATTAAAAAAATATGAGAGAGGGAATAAAATGACTTCCCAAAATAAAGAAATATTGACGATTTAATAAAAAAATCAAATAAGATTTATTTTTGAGTTTTCGCTATTTTATTTGAATTTAGGAAAAGTTGCACGTCTATCAAAACTGTATTTTAGGGCCAAGAAAATGTTCATCTCGTTCTAAATATTTTATTTAGACAGTGAAAATTTGTATTGGCATTTTTATATTTTTATTTAGTTTTCTAGAATTTTTTTAGTTTCGGCGGAATTGTTTTAAAAAAAATCTCCCGCGACCGAATGGGCCGAAGGCCCAGCCGAGCCAGGCTAGCGCGCGCCGCCACCGCCGCCGAGTCCGGCCGGGGCACGCCTCCCGAGGCCTACCCCAACCCGGCACCCCCTGCCCCCTTCCCA